>NW_026697520.1:0-45344 GCF_030435755.1 Ochotona princeps
GGCTGATCCTTCCTCAATATGCCCTTCACCAACATGCAGTGTTTCCTTGATTGAATTAGCTCTCACACCAATATTTGCGTCTAGAGCCTTTGCATTGAGGGCTATCTGAAAACGGCTGTGGCGCTGAAGTTGCCTGTGAATGTGGAGTTGGTGGCATGTGAAACCCGCATGTGGAGCATTCGTTTGTGTGGGATGATCACCAAGCTTCATTTTAGTCCTAGGCACACAAAGGGCACTAAGCATAGAGTGTGAAAACTGAGTTTCCTTGAGAGCTGCTTGGAAGCCTGATGGTGTGTGAAGTTAGTGAGCCAAAATGGAGTTGTTCTCCCACAAGAACCACTCGGCTGATCCTTCTTCAATATGCCCTTCACCAACATGCAGTGTTTCCTTGATTGAATTAGCTCTCACACCAATATTTGCGTCTAGAGCCTTTGCATTGAGGGCTATCTGAAAACGGCTGTGGCGCTGAAGTTGCCTGTGAATGTGGAGTTGGTGGCATGTGAAACCCGCATGTGGAGCATTCGTTTGTGTGGGATGCTGAGCAAGCTTCATTTCAGTCCTAGGCACACAAAGAGCACTAAGCGTAGAGTGTGAAAACTGAGTTTCCTTGAGAGCTGCTTGGAAGCCTGATGGTGTGTGAAGTTAGTGAGCCAAATGGAGTTGTTCTCCCACAAGAACCACTCGGCTGATCCTTCTTCAATATGCCCTTCACCAACATGCAGTGTTTCCTTGATTGAATTAGCTCTCACACCAATATTTGCGTCTAGAGCCTTTGCATTGAGGGCTATCTGAAAACGGCTGTGGCGCTGAAGTTGCCTGTGAATGTGGAGTTGGTGGCATGTGAAACCCGCATGTGGAGCATTCGTTTGTGTGGGATGCTGAGCAAGCTTCATTTCAGTCCTAGACACAAAGAGCACTAAGCGTAGAGTGTGAAAACTGAGTTTCCTTGAGAGCTGCTTGGAAGCCTGATGGTGTGTGAAGTTAGTGAGCCAAATGGAGTTGTTCTCCCACAAGAACCACTCGGCTGATCCTTCTTCAATATGCCCTTCACCAACATGCAGTGTTTCCTTGATTGAATTAGCTCTCACACCAATATTTGCGTCTAGAGCCTTTGCATTGAGGGCTATCTGAAAACGGCTGTGGATCTGAAGTTGCCTGTGAATATGGAGTTGGTGGCATGTGAAACCCGCATGTGGAGCATTCGTTTGTGTGGGATGCTCTACCAGGTTCATTCCTAGATAATGCACTCAAAGGGCACTAAGCATAGAGTGTGAAAACTGAGTTTCCTTGAGAGCTGCTTGGAAGCCTGATGGTGTGTGAAGTTAGTGAGCCAAATGGAGTTGTTCTCCCACAAGAACCACTCGGCTGATCCTTCTTCAATATGCCCTTCACCAACATGCAGTGTTTCCTTGATTGAATTAGCTCTCACACCAATATTTGCGTCTAGAGCCTTTGCATTGAGGGCTATCTGAAAATGGCTGTGGCGCTGAAGTTGCCTGTGAATGTGGAGTTGGTGTCATGTGAAACCCGCATGTGGAGCATTCGTTTGTGTGGGATGCTCTACCAGGTTCATTCCTAGATAATGCACTCAAAGGGCACTAAGCATAGAGTGTGAAAACTGAGTTTCCTTGAGAGCTGCTTGGAAGCCTGATGGTGTGTGAAGTTAGTGAGCCAAATGGAGTTGTTCTCCCACAAGAACCACTCGGCTGATCCTTCTTCAATATGCCCTTCACCAACATGCAGTGTTTCCTTGATTGAATTAGCTCTCACACCAATATTTGCGTCTAGAGACTTTGCTTTGAGGGCTATCTGAAAACGGCTGTGGCGCTGAAGTTGCCTGTGAATGTGGAGTTGGTGGCATGTGAAACCCACATGTGGGAGCATTCGTTTGTGTGGGATGCTGAGCAAGCTTCATTTCAGTCCTAGGCATACAAAGAGCACTAAGCGTAGAGTGTGAAAACTGAGTTTCCTTGAGAGCTGCTTGGAAGCCTGATGGAGTGTGAAGTTAGTGAGCCAAATGGAGTTGTTCTCCCACAAGAACCACTCGGCTGATCCTTCTTCAATATGCCCTTCACCAACATGCAGTGTTTCCTTGATTGAATTAGCTCTCACACCAATATTTGCGTCTAGAGCCTTTGCATTGAGGGCTATCTGAAAACGGCTGTGGCGCTGAAGTTGCCTGTGAATGTGGAGTTGGTGGCATGTGAAACCCGCATGTGGAGCATTCGTTTGTGTGGGATGCTCTACCAGGTTCATTCCTAGATAATGCACTCAAAGGGCACTAAGCATAGAGTGTGAAAACTGAGTTTCCTTAAGAGCTGCTTGGAAGCCTGATGGTGTGTGAAGTTAGTGAGCCAAATGGAGTTGTTCTCCCACAAGAACCACTCGGCTGATCCTTCTTCAATATGCCCTTCACCAACATGCAGTGTTTCCTTGATTGAATTAGCTCTCACACCAATATTTGCGTCTAGAGCCTTTGCATTGAGGGCTATCTGAAAACGGCTGTGGCGCTGAAGTTGCCTGTGAATGTGGAGTTGGTGGCATGTGAAACCCGCAAGTGGAGCATTCGTTTGTGTGGGATGCTCACCAAGCTTCATTTTATTCCTAGGCACACAAAGAGCACTAAGCATAGAGTGTGAAAACTGAGTTTCCTTGAGAGCTGCTTGGAAGCCTGATGGTGTGTGAAGTTAGTGAGCCAAATGGAGTTGTTCTCCCACAAGAACCACTCGGCTGATCCTTCCTCAATATGCCCTTCACCAACATGCAGTGTTTCCTTGATTGAATTAGCTCTCACACCAATATTTGCGTCTAGAGCCTTTGCATTGAGGGCTATCTGAAAACGGCTGTGGCGCTGAAGTTGCCTGTGAATGTGGAGTTGGTGGCATGTGAAACCCGCATGTGGAGCATTCGTTTGTGTGGGATGATCACCAAGCTTCATTTTAGTCCTAGGCACACAAAGGGCACTAAGCATAGAGTGTGAAAACTGAGTTTCCTTGAGAGCTGCTTGGAAGCCTGATGGTGTGTGAAGTTAGTGAGCCAAATGGAGTTGTTCTCCCACAAGAACCACTCGGCTGATCCTTCCTCAATATGCCCTTCACCAACATGCAGTGTTTTCCTTGATTGAATTAGCTCTCACACCAATATTTGCGTCTAGAGCCTTTGCATTGAGGGCTATCTGAAAACGGCTGTGGCGCTGAAGTTGCCTGTGAATGTGGAGTTGGTGGCATGTGAAACCCGCATGTGGAGCATTCGTTTGTGTGGGATGATCACCAAGCTTCATTTTAGTCCTAGGCACACAAAGGGCACTAAGCATAGAGTGTGAAAACTGAGTTTCCTTGAGAGCTGCTTGGAAGCCTGATGGTGTGTGAAGTTAGTGAGCCAAATGGAGTTGTTCTCCCACAAGAACCACTCGGCTGATCCTTCTTCAATATGCCCTTCACCAACATGCAGTGTTTCCTTGATTGAATTAGCTCTCACACCAATATTTGCGTCTAGAGCCTTTGCATTGAGGGCTATCTGAAAACGGCTGTGGCGCTGAAGTTGCCTGTGAATGTGGAGTTGGTGGCATGTGAAACCCGCATGTGGAGCATTCGTTTGTGTGGGATGCTGAGCAAGCTTCATTTCAGTCCTAGGCACACAAAGAGCACTAAGCGTAGAGTGTGAAAACTGAGTTTCCTTGAGAGCTGCTTGGAAGCCTGATGGTGTGTGAAGTTAGTGAGCCAAATGGAGTTGTTCTCCCACAAGAACCACTCGGCTGATCCTTCTTCAATATGCCCTTCACCAACATGCAGTGTTTCCTTGATTGAATTAGCTCTCACACCAATATTTGCGTCTAGAGCCTTTGCATTGAGGGCTATCTGAAAACGGCTGTGGCGCTGAAGTTGCCTGTGAATGTGGAGTTGGTGGCATGTGAAACCCGCATGTGGAGCATTCGTTTGTGTGGGATGCTGAGCAAGCTTCATTTCAGTCCTAGACACAAAGAGCACTAAGCGTAGAGTGTGAAAACTGAGTTTCCTTGAGAGCTGCTTGGAAGCCTGATGGTGTGTGAAGTTAGTGAGCCAAATGGAGTTGTTCTCCCACAAGAACCACTCGGCTGATCCTTCTTCAATATGCCCTTCACCAACATGCAGTGTTTCCTTGATTGAATTAGCTCTCACACCAATATTTGCGTCTAGAGCCTTTGCATTGAGGGCTATCTGAAAACGGCTGTGGCGCTGAAGTTGCCTGTGAATATGGAGTTGGTGGCATGTGAAACCCGCATGTGGAGCATTCGTTTGTGTGGGATGCTCTACCAGGTTCATTCCTAGATAATGCACTCAAAGGGCACTAAGCATAGAGTGTGAAAACTGAGTTTCCTTGAGAGCTGCTTGGAAGCCTGATGGTGTGTGAAGTTAGTGAGCCAAATGGAGTTGTTCTCCCACAAGAACCACTCGGCTGATCCTTCTTCAATATGCCCTTCACCAACATGCAGTGTTTCCTTGATTGAATTAGCTCTCACACCAATATTTGCGTCTAGAGCCTTTGCATTGAGGGCTATCTGAAAATGGCTGTGGCGCTGAAGTTGCCTGTGAATGTGGAGTTGGTGTCATGTGAAACCCGCATGTGGAGCATTCGTTTGTGTGGGATGCTCTACCAGGTTCATTCCTAGATAATGCACTCAAAGGGCACTAAGCATAGAGTGTGAAAACTGAGTTTCCTTGAGAGCTGCTTGGAAGCCTGATGGTGTGTGAAGTTAGTGAGCCAAATGGAGTTGTTCTCCCACAAGAACCACTCGGCTGATCCTTCTTCAATATGCCCTTCACCAACATGCAGTGTTTCCTTGATTGAATTAGCTCTCACACCAATATTTGCGTCTAGAGCCTTTGCTTTGAGGGCTATCTGAAAACGGCTGTGGCGCTGAAGTTGCCTGTGAATGTGGAGTTGGTGGCATGTGAAACCCACATGTGGAGCATTCGTTTGTGTGGGATGCTGAGCAAGCTTCATTTCAGTCCTAGGCATACAAAGAGCACTAAGCGTAGAGTGTGAAAACTGAGTTTCCTTGAGAGCTGCTTGGAAGCCTGATGGTGTGTGAAGTTAGTGAGCCAGATGGAGTTGTTCTCCCACAAGAACCACTCGGCTGATCCTTCTTCAATATGCCCTTCACCAACATGCAGTGTTTCCTTGATTGAATTAGCTCTCACACCAATATTTGCGTCTAGAGCCTTTGCATTGAGGGCTATCTGAAAACGGCTGTGGCGCTGAAGTTGCCTGTGAATGTGGAGTTGGTGGCATGTGAAACCCGCATGTGGAGCATTCGTTTGTGTGGGATGCTCTACCAGGTTCATTCCTAGATAATGCACTCAAAGGGCACTAAGCATAGAGTGTGAAAACTGAGTTTCCTTAAGAGCTGCTTGAAGCCTGATGGTGTGTGAAGTTAGTGAGCCAAATGGAGTTGTTCTCCCACAAGAACACACTCGGCTGATCCTTCTTCAATATGCCCTTCACCAACATGCAGTGTTTCCTTGATTGAATTAGCTCTCACACCAATATTTGCGTCTAGAGCCTTTGCATTGAGGGCTATCTGAAAACGGCTGTGGCGCTGAAGTTGCCTGTGAATGTGGAGTTGGTGGCATGTGAAACCCGCAAGTGGAGCATTCGTTTGTGTGGGATGCTCACCAAGCTTCATTTTATTCCTAGGCACACAAAGGGCACTAAGCATAGAGTGTGAAAACTGAGTTTCCTTGAGAGCTGCTTGGAAGCCTGATGGTGTGTGAAGTTAGTGAGCCAAATGGAGTTGTTCTCCCACAAGAACCACTCGGCTGATCCTTCCTCAATATGCCCTTCACCAACATGCAGTGTTTCCTTGATTGAATTAGCTCTCACACCAATATTTGCGTCTAGAGCCTTTGCATTGAGGGCTATCTGAAAACGGCTGTGGCGCTGAAGTTGCCTGTGAATGTGGAGTTGGTGGCATGTGAAACCCGCATGTGGAGCATTCGTTTGTGTGGGATGATCACCAAGCTTCATTTTAGTCCTAGGCACACAAAGGGCACTAAGCATAGAGTGTGAAAACTGAGTTTCCTTGAGAGCTGCTTGGAAGCCTGATGGTGTGTGAAGTTAGTGAGCCAAATGGAGTTGTTCTCCCACAAGAACCACTCGGCTGATCCTTCTTCAGTATGCCCTTCACCAACATGCAGTGTTTCCTTGATTGAATTAGCTCTCACACCAATATTTGCGTCTAGAGCCTTTGCATTGAGGGCTATCTGAAAACGGCTGTGGCGCTGAAGTTGCCTGTGAATGTGGAGTTGGTGGCATGTGAAACCCGCATGTGAGCATTCGTTTGTGTGGGATGCTGAGCAAGCTTCATTTCAGTCCTAGGCACACAAAGAGCACTAAGCGTAGAGTGTGAAAACTGAGTTTCCTTGAGAGCTGCTTGGAAGCCTGATGGTGTGTGAAGTTAGTGAGCCAAATGGAGTTGTTCTCCCACAAGAACCACTCGGCTGATCCTTCTTCAATATGCCCTTCACCAACATGCAGTGTTTCCTTGATTGAATTAGCTCTCACACCAATATTTGCGTCTAGAGCCTTTGCATTGAGGGCTATCTGAAAACGGCTGTGGCGCTGAAGTTGCCTGTGAATGTGGAGTTGGTGGCATGTGAAACCCGCATGTGGAGCATTCGTTTGTGTGGGATGCTGAGCAAGCTTCATTTCAGTCCTAGACACAAAGAGCACTAAGCGTAGAGTGTGAAAACTGAGTTTCCTTGAGAGCTGCTTGGAAGCCTGATGGTGTGTGAAGTTAGTGAGCCAAATGGAGTTGTTCTCCCACAAGAACCACTCGGCTGATCCTTCTTCAATATGCCCTTCACCAACATGCAGTGTTTCCTTGATTGAATTAGCTCTCACACCAATATTTGCGTCTAGAGCCTTTGCATTGAGGGCTATCTGAAAACGGCTGTGGATCTGAAGTTGCCTGTGAATATGGAGTTGGTGGCATGTGAAACCCGCATGTGGAGCATTCGTTTGTGTGGGATGCTCTACCAGGTTATTCCTAGATAATGCACTCAAAGGGCACTAAGCATAGAGTGTGAAAACTGAGTTTCCTTGAGAGCTGCTTGGAAGCCTGATGGTGTGTGAAGTTAGTGAGCCAAATGGAGTTGTTCTCCCACAAGAACCACTCGGCTGATCCTTCTTCAATATGCCCTTCACCAACATGCAGTGTTTCCTTGATTGAATTAGCTCTCACACCAATATTTGCGTCTAGAGCCTTTGCATTGAGGGCTATCTGAAAATGGCTGTGGCGCTGAAGTTGCCTGTGAATGTGGAGTTGGTGTCATGTGAAACCCGCATGTGGAGCATTCGTTTGTGTGGGATGCTCTACCAGGTTCATTCCTAGATATGCACTCAAAGGGCACTAAGCATAGAGTGTGAAAACTGAGTTTCCTTGAGAGCTGCTTGGAAGCCTGATGGTGTGTGAAGTTAGTGAGCCAAATGGAGTTGTTCTCCCACAAGAACCACTCGGCTGATCCTTCTTCAATATGCCCTTCACCAACATGCAGTGTTTCCTTGATTGAATTAGCTCTCACACCAATATTTGCGTCTAGAGCCTTTGCTTTGAGGGCTATCTGAAAACGGCTGTGGCGCTGAAGTTGCCTGTGAATGTGGAGTTGGTGGCATGTGAAACCCACATGTGGAGCATTCGTTTGTGTGGGATGCTGAGCAAGCTTCATTTCAGTCCTAGGCATACAAAGAGCACTAAGCGTAGAGTGTGAAAACTGAGTTTCCTTGAGAGCTGCTTGGAAGCCTGATGGAGTGTGAAGTTAGTGAGCCAAATGGAGTTGTTCTCCCACAAGAACCACTCGGCTGATCCTTCTTCAATATGCCCTTCACCAACATGCAGTGTTTCCTTGATTGAATTAGCTCTCACACCAATATTTGCGTCTAGAGCCTTTGCATTGAGGGCTATCTGAAAACGGCTGTGGCGCTGAAGTTGCCTGTGAATGTGGAGTTGGTGGGCATGTGAAACCCGCAAGTGGAGCATTCGTTTGTGTGGGATGCTCACCAAGCTTCATTTTATTCCTAGGCACACAAAGGGCACTAAGCATAGAGTGTGAAAACTGAGTTTCCTTAAGAGCTGCTTGGAAGCCTGATGGTGTGTGAAGTTAGTGAGCCAAATGGAGTTGTTCTCCCACAAGAACCACTCGGCTGATCCTTCCTCAATATGCCCTTCACCAACATGCAGTGTTTCCTTGATTGAATTAGCTCTCACACCAATATTTGCGTCTAGAGCCTTTGCATTGAGGGCTATCTGAAAACGGCTGTGGCGCTGAAGTTGCCTGTGAATGTGGAGTTGGTGGCATGTGAAACCCGCATGTGGAGCATTCGTTTGTGTGGGATGATCACCAAGCTTCATTTTAGTCCTAGGCACACAAAGGGCACTAAGCATAGAGTGTGAAAACTGAGTTTCCTTGAGAGCTGCTTGGAAGCCTGATGGTGTGTGAAGTTAGTGAGCCAAATGGAGTTGTTCTCCCACAAGAACCACTCGGCTGATCCTTCTTCAATATGCCCTTCACCAACATGCAGTGTTTCCTTGATTGAATTAGCTCTCACACCAATATTTGCGTCTAGAGCCTTTGCATTGAGGGCTATCTGAAAACGGCTGTGGCGCTGAAGTTGCCTGTGAATGTGGAGTTGGTGGCATGTGAAACCCGCATGTGGAGCATTCGTTTGTGTGGGATGCTGAGCAAGCTTCATTTCAGTCCTAGGCACACAAAGAGCACTAAGCGTAGAGTGTGAAAACTGAGTTTCCTTGAGAGCTGCTTGGAAGCCTGATGGTGTGTGAAGTTAGTGAGCCAAATGGAGTTGTTCTCCCACAAGAACCACTCGGCTGATCCTTCTTCAATATGCCCTTCACCAACATGCAGTGTTTCCTTGATTGAATTAGCTCTCACACCAATATTTGCGTCTAGAGCCTTTGCATTGAGGGCTATCTGAAAACGGCTGTGGCGCTGAAGTTGCCTGTGAATGTGGAGTTGGTGGCATGTGAAACCCGCATGTGGAGCATTCGTTTGTGTGGGATGCTGAGCAAGCTTCATTTCAGTCCTAGACACAAAGAGCACTAAGCGTAGAGTGTGAAAACTGAGTTTCCTTGAGAGCTGCTTGGAAGCCTGATGGTGTGTGAAGTTAGTGAGCCAAATGGAGTTGTTCTCCCACAAGAACCACTCGGCTGATCCTTCTTCAATATGCCCTTCACCAACATGCAGTGTTTCCTTGATTGAATTAGCTCTCACACCAATATTTGCGTCTAGAGCCTTTGCATTGAGGGCTATCTGAAAACGGCTGTGGATCTGAAGTTGCCTGTGAATATGGAGTTGGTGGCATGTGAAACCCGCATGTGGAGCATTCGTTTGTGTGGGATGCTCTACCAGGTTCATTCCTAGATAATGCACTCAAAGGGCACTAAGCGTAGAGTGTGAAAACTGAGTTTCCTTGAGAGCTGCTTGGAAGCCTGATGGTGTGTGAAGTTAGTGAGCCAAATGGAGTTGTTCTCCCACAAGAACCACTCGGCTGATCCTTCTTCAATATGCCCTTCACCAACATGCAGTGTTTCCTTGATTGAATTAGCTCTCACACCAATATTTGCGTCTAGAGCCTTTGCATTGAGGGCTATCTGAAAATGGCTGTGGCGCTGAAGTTGCCTGTGAATGTGGAGTTGGTGGCATGTGAAACCCGCATGTGGAGCATTCGTTTGTGTGGGATGCTCTACCAGGTTCATTCCTAGATAATGCACTCAAAGGGCACTAAGCATAGAGTGTGAAAACTGAGTTTCCTTGAGAGCTGCTTGGAAGCCTGATGGTGTGTGAAGTTAGTGAGCCAAATGGAGTTGTTCTCCCACAAGAACCACTCGGCTGATCCTTCTTCAATATGCCCTTCACCAACATGCAGTGTTTCCTTGATTGAATTAGCTCTCACACCAATATTTGCGTCTAGAGCCTTTGCTTTGAGGGCTATCTGAAAACGGCTGTGGCGCTGAAGTTGCCTGTGAATGTGGAGTTGGTGGCATGTGAAACCCACATGTGGAGCATTCGTTTGTGTGGGATGCTGAGCAAGCTTCATTTCAGTCCTAGGCATACAAAGAGCACTAAGCGTAGAGTGTGAAAACTGAGTTTCCTTGAGAGCTGCTTGGAAGCCTGATGGAGTGTGAAGTTAGTGAGCCAAATGAGTTGTTCTCCCACAAGAACCACTCGGCTGATCCTTCTTCAATATGCCCTTCACCAACATGCAGTGTTTCCTTGATTGAATTAGCTCTCACACCAATATTTGCGTCTAGAGCCTTTGCATTGAGGGCTATCTGAAAACGGCTGTGGCGCTGAAGTTGCCTGTGAATGTGGAGTTGGTGGCATGTGAAACCCGCATGTGGAGCATTCGTTTGTGTGGGATGCTCTACCAGGTTCATTCCTAGATAATGCACTCAAAGGCACTAAGCATAGAGTGTGAAAACTGAGTTTCCTTAAGAGCTGCTTGGAAGCCTGATGGTGTGTGAAGTTAGTGAGCCAAATGGAGTTGTTCTCCCACAAGAACCACTCGGCTGATCCTTCTTCAATATGCCCTTCACCAACATGCAGTGTTTCCTTGATTGAATTAGCTCTCACACCAATATTTGCGTCTAGAGCCTTTGCATTGAGGGCTATCTGAAAACGGCTGTGGCGCTGAAGTTGCCTGTGAATGTGGAGTTGGTGGCATGTGAAACCCGCATGTGGAGCATTCGTTTGTGTGGGATGCTCTACCAGGTTCATTCCTAGATAATGCACTCAAAGGGCACTAAGCATAGAGTGTGAAAACTGAGTTTCCTTAAGAGCTGCTTGGAAGCCTGATGGTGTGTGAAGTTAGTGAGCCAAATGGAGTTGTTCTCCCACAAGAACCACTCGGCTGATCCTTCTTCAATATGCCCTTCACCAACATGCAGTGTTTCCTTGATTGAATTAGCTCTCACACCAATATTTGCGTCTAGAGCCTTTGCATTGAGGGCTATCTGAAAACGGCTGTGGCGCTGAAGTTGCCTGTGAATGTGGAGTTGGTGGCATGTGAAACCCGCATGTGGAGCATTCGTTTGTGTGGGATGCTCTACCAGGTTCATTCCTAGATAATGCACTCAAAGGGCACTAAGCATAGAGTGTGAAAACTGAGTTTCCTTAAGAGCTGCTTGGAAGCCTGATGGTGTGTGAAGTTAGTGAGCCAAATGGAGTTGTTCTCCCACAAGAACCACTCGGCTGATCCTTCTTCAATATGCCCTTCACCAACATGCAGTGTTTCCTTGATTGAATTAGCTCTCACACCAATATTTGCGTCTAGAGCCTTTGCATTGAGGGCTATCTGAAAACGGCTGTGGCGCTGAAGTTGCCTGTGAATGTGGAGTTGGTGGCATGTGAAACCCGCATGTGGAGCATTCGTTTGTGTGGGATGCTCTACCAGGTTCATTCCTAGATAATGCACTCAAAGGGCACTAAGCATAGAGTGTGAAAACTGAGTTTCCTTGAGAGCTGCTTGGAAGCCTGATGGTGTGTGAAGTTAGTGAGCCAAATGGAGTTGTTCTCCCACAAGAACCACTCGGCTGATCCTTCTTCAATATGCCCTTCACCAACATGCAGTGTTTCCTTGATTGAATTAGCTCTCACACCAATATTTGCGTCTAGAGCCTTTGCATTGAGGGCTATCTGAAAACGGCTGTGGCGCTGAAGTTGCCTGTGAATGTGGAGTTGGTGGCATGTGAAACCCGCATGTGGAGCATTCGTTTGTGTAGGATGCTGAGCAAGCTTCATTTCAGTCCTAGGCACACAAAGAGCACTAAGCGTAGAGTGTGAAAACTGAGTTTCCTTGAGAGCTGCTTGGAAGCCTGATGGTGTGTGAAGTTAGTGAGCCAAATGGAGTTGTTCTCCCACAAGAACCACTCGGCTGATCCTTCTTCAATATGCCCTTCACCAACATGCAGTGTTTCCTTGATTGAATTAGCTCTCACACCAATATTTGCGTCTAGAGCCTTTGCATTGAGGGCTATCTGAAAACGGCTGTGGCGCTGAAGTTGCCTGTGAATGTGGAGTTGGTGGCATGTGAAACCCGCATGTGGAGCATTCGTTTGTGTGGGATGCTCTACCAGGTTCATTCCTAGATAATGCACTCAAAGGGCACTAAGCATAGAGTGTGAAAACTGAGTTTCCTTAAGAGCTGCTTGGAAGCCTGATGGTGTGTGAAGTTAGTGAGCCAAATGGAGTTGTTCTCCCACAAGAACCACTCGGCTGATCCTTCTTCAATATGCCCTTCACCAACATGTAGTGTTTCCTTGATTGAATTAGCTCTCACACCAATATTTGCGTCTAGAGCCTTTGCATTGAGGGCTATCTGAAAACGGCTGTGGCGCTGAAGTTGCCTGTGAATGTGGAGTTGGTGGCATGTGAAACCCGCATGTGGAGCATTCGTTTGTGTAGGATGCTGAGCAAGCTTCATTTCAGTCCTAGGCACACAAAGAGCACTAAGCGTAGAGTGTGAAAACTGAGTTTCCTTGAGAGCTGCTTGGAAGCCTGATGGTGTGTGAAGTTAGTGAGCCAAATGGAGTTGTTCTCCCACAAGAACCACTCGGCTGATCCTTCTTCAATATGCCCTTCACCAACATGCAGTGTTTCCTTGATTGAATTAGCTCTCACACCAATATTTGCGTCTAGAGCCTTTGCATTGAGGGCTATCTGAAAACGGCTGTGGCGCTGAAGTTGCCTGTGAATGTGGAGTTGGTGGCATGTGAAACCCGCATGTGGAGCATTCGTTTGTGTGGGATGCTCTACCAGGTTCATTCCTAGATAATGCACTCAAAGGGCACTAAGCATAGAGTGTGAAAACTGAGTTTCCTTAAGAGCTGCTTGGAAGCCTGATGGTGTGTGAAGTTAGTGAGCCAAATGGAGTTGTTCTCCCACAAGAACCACTCGGCTGATCCTTCTTCAATATGCCCTTCACCAACATGCAGTGTTTCCTTGATTGAATTAGCTCTCACACCAATATTTGCGTCTAGAGCCTTTGCATTGAGGGCTATCTGAAAACGGCTGTGGCGCTGAAGTTGCCTGTGAATGTGGAGTTGGTGGCATGTGAAACCCGCATGTGGAGCATTCGTTTGTGTGGGATGCTCTACCAGGTTCATTCCTAGATAATGCACTCAAAGGGCACTAAGCATAGAGTGTGAAAACTGAGTTTCCTTGAGAGCTGCTTGGAAGCCTGATGGTGTGTGAAGTTAGTGAGCCAAATGGAGTTGTTCTCCCACAAGAACCACTCGGCTGATCCTTCTTCAATATGCCCTTCACCAACATGCAGTGTTTCCTTGATTGAATTAGCTCTCACACCAATATTTGCGTCTAGAGCCTTTGCATTGAGGGCTATCTGAAAACGGCTGTGGCGCTGAAGTTGCCTGTGAATGTGGAGTTGGTGGCATGTGAAACCCGCATGTGGAGCATTCGTTTGTGTGGGATGCTCTACCAGGTTCATTCCTAGATAATGCACTCAAAGGGCACTAAGCGTAGAGTGTGAAAACTGAGTTTCCTTGAGAGCTGCTTGGAAGCCTGATGGTGTGTGAAGTTAGTGAGCCAAATGGAGTTGTTCTCCCACAAGAACCACTCGGCTGATCCTTCTTCAATATGCCCTTCACCAACATGCAGTGTTTCCTTGATTGAATTAGCTCTCACACCAATATTTGCGTCTAGAGCCTTTGCATTGAGGGCTATCTGAAAACGGCTGTGGCGCTGAAGTTGCCTGTGAATGTGGAGTTGGTGGCATGTGAAACCCGCATGTGGAGCATTCGTTTGTGTGGGATGCTCTACCAGGTTCATTCCTAAATAATGCACTCAAAGGGCACTAAGCATAGAGAGTGAAAACTGAGTTTCCTTAAGAGCTGCTTGGAAGCCTGATGGTGTGTGAAGTTAGTGAGCCAAATGGAGTTGTTCTCCCACAAGAACCACTCGGCTGATCCTTCTTCAATATGCCCTTCACCAACATGCAGTGTTTCCTTGATTGAATTAGCTCTCACACCAATATTTGCGTCTAGAGCCTTTGCATTGAGGGCTATCTGAAAACGGCTGTGGCGCTGAAGTTGCCTGAGAATGTGGAGTTGGTGGCATGTGAAACCCGCATGTGGAGCATTCGTTTGTGTAGGATGCTGAGCAAGCTTCATTTCAGTCCTAGGCACACAAAGAGCACTAAGCGTAGAGAGTGAAAACTGAGTTTCCTTGAGAGCTGCTTGGAAGCCTGATGGTGTGTGAAGTTAGTGAGCCAAATGGAGTTGTTCTCCCACAAGAACCACTCGGCTGATCCTTCTTCAATATGCCCTTCACCAACATGCAGTGTTTCCTTGATTGAATTAGCTCTCACACCAATATTTGCGTCTAGAGCCTTTGCATTGAGGGCTATCTGTAAACGGCTGTGGCGCTGAAGTTGCCTGTGAATGTGGAGTTGGTGGCATGTGAAACCCGCATGTGGAGCATTCGTTTGTGTGGGATGCTCTACCAGGTTCATTCCTAGATAATGCACTCAAAGGGCACTAAGCATAGAGTGTGAAAACTGAGTTTCCTTAAGAGCTGCTTGGAAGCCTGATGGTGTGTGAAGTTAGTGAGCCAAATGGAGTTGTTCTCCCACAAGAACCACTCGGCTGATCCTTCTTCAATATGCCCTTCACCAACATGCAGTGTTTCCTTGATTGAATTAGCTCTCACACCAATATTTGCGTCTAGAGCCTTTGCATTGAGGGCTATCTGAAAACGGCTGTGGCGCTGAAGTTGCCTGTGAATGTGGAGTTGGTGGCATGTGAAACCCGCATGTGGAGCATTCGTTTGTGTGGGATGCTCTACCAGGTTCATTCCTAGATAATGCACTCAAAGGGCACTAAGCATAGAGTGTGAAAACTGAGTTTCCTTAAGAGCTGCTTGGAAGCCTGATGGTGTGTGAAGTTAGTGAGCCAAATGGAGTTGTTCTCCCACAAGAACCACTCGGCTGATCCTTCTTCAATATGCCCTTCACCAACATGTAGTGTTTCCTTGATTGAATTACTTCTCACACCAATATTTGCGTCTAGAGCCTTTGCATTGAGGGCTATCTGAAAACGGCTGTGGCGCTGAAGTTGCCTGTGAATGTGGAGTTGGTGGCATGTGAAACCCGCATGTGGAGCATTCGTTTGTGTAGGATGCTGAGCAAGCTTCATTTCAGTCCTAGGCACACAAAGAGCACTAAGCATAGAGTGTGAAAACTGAGTTTCCTTGAGAGCTGCTTGGAAGCCTGATGGTGTGTGAAGTTAGTGAGCCAAATGGAGTTGTTCTCCCACAAGAACCACTCGGCTGATCCTTCTTCAATATGCCCTTCACCAACATGCAGTGTTTCCTTGATTGAATTAGCTCTCACACCAATATTTGCGTCTAGAGCCTTTGCATTGAGGGCTATCTGAAAACGGCTGTGGCGCTGAAGTTGCCTGTGAATGTGGAGTTGGTGGCATGTGAAACCCGCATGTGGAGCATTCGTTTGTGTGGGATGCTCTACCAGGTTCATTCCTAGATAATGCACTCAAAGGGCACTAAGCATAGAGTGTGAAAACTGAGTTTCCTTGAGAGCTGCTTGGAAGCCTGATGGTGTGTGAAGTTAGTGAGCCAAATGGAGTTGTTCTCCCACAAGAACCACTCGGCTGATCCTTCTTCAATATGCCCTTCATTAAGATGCAGTGTTTCCTTGATTGAATTAGCTCTCACACCAATATTTGCGTCTAGAGCCTTTGCATTGAGGGCTATCTGAAAATGGCTGTGGCGCTGAAGTTGCCTGTGAATGTGGAGTTGGTGGCATGTGAAACCCGCATGTGGAGCATTCGTTTGTGTGGGATGCTCTACCAGGTTCATTCCTAGATAATGCACTCAAAGGGCACTAAGCATAGAGTGTGAAAACTGAGTTTCCTTGAGAGCTGCTTGGAAGCCTGATGGTGTGTGAAGTTAGTGAGCCAAATGGAGTTGTTCTCCCACAAGAACCACTCGGCTGATCCTTCTTCAATATGCCCTTCACCAACATGCAGTGTTTCCTTGATTGAATTAGCTCTCACACCAATATTTGCGTCTAGAGCCTTTGCATTGAGGGCTATCTGAAAACGGCTGTGGCGCTGAAGTTGCCTGTGAATGTGGAGTTGGTGGCATGTGAAACCCGCATGTGGAGCATTCGTTTGTGTGGGATGCTCTACCAGGTTCATTCCTAGATAATGCACTCAAAGGGCACTAAGCGTAGAGTGTGAAAACTGAGTTTCCTTGAGAGCTGCTTGGAAGCCTGATGGTGTGTGAAGTTAGTGAGCCAAATGGAGTTGTTCTCCCACAAGAACCACTCGGCTGATCCTTCTTCAATATGCCCTTCACCAACATGCAGTGTTTCCTTGATTGAATTAGCTCTCACACCAATATTTGCGTCTAGAGCCTTTGCATTGAGGGCTATCTGAAAACGGCTGTGGCGCTGAAGTTGCCTGAGAATGTGGAGTTGGTGGCATGTGAAACCCGCATGTGGAGCATTCGTTTGTGTGGGATGCTCTACCAGGTTCATTCCTAAATAATGCACTCAAAGGGCACTAAGCATAGAGAGTGAAAACTGAGTTTCCTTAAGAGCTGCTTGGAAGCCTGATGGTGTGTGAAGTTAGTGAGCCAAATGGAGTTGTTCTCCCACAAGAACCACTCGGCTGATCCTTCTTCAATATGCCCTTCACCAACATGCAGTGTTTCCTTGATTGAATTGTCCCCCACACCAATATTTGCGTCTAGAGCCTTTGCATTGAGGGCTATCTGAAAACGGCTGTGGCGCTGAAGTTGCCTGAGAATGTGGAGTTGGTGGCATGTGAAACCCGCATGTGGAGCATTCGTTTGTGTAGGATGCTGAGCAAGCTTCATTTCAGTCCTAGGCACACAAAGAGCACTAAGCGTAGAGAGTGAAAACTGAGTTTCCTTGAGAGCTGCTTGGAAGCCTGATGGTGTGTGAAGTTAGTGAGCCAAATGGAGTTGTTCTCCCACAAGAACCACTCGGCTGATCCTTCTTCAATATGCCCTTCACCAACATGCAGTGTTTCCTTGATTGAATTAGCTCTCACACCAATATTTGCGTCTAGAGCCTTTGCATTGAGGGCTATCTGTAAACGGCTGTGGCGCTGAAGTTGCCTGTGAATGTGGAGTTGGTGGCATGTGAAACCCGCTTGTGGAGCATTCGTTTGTGTGGGATGCTCTACCAGGTTCATTCCTAGATAATGCACTCAAAGGGCACTAAGCATAGAGTGTGAAAACTGAGTTTCCTTAAGAGCTGCTTGGAAGCCTGATGGTGTGTGAAGTTAGTGAGCCAAATGGAGTTGTTCTCCCACAAGAACCACTCGGCTGATCCTTCTTCAATATGCCCTTCACCAACATGCAGTGTTTCCTTGATTGAATTAGCTCTCACACCAATATTTGAGTCTAGAGCCTTTGCATTGAGGGCTATCTGAAAATGGCTGTGGCGCTGAAGTTGCCTGTGAATGTGGAGTTGGTGGCATGTGAAACCCGCATGTGGAGCATTCGTTTGTGTGGGATGCTCTACCAGGTTCATTCCTAGATAATGCACTCAAAGGGCACTAAGCATAGAGTGTGAAAACTGAGTTTCCTTGAGAGCTGCTTGGAAGCCTGATGGTGTGTGAAGTTAGTGAGCCAAATGGAGTTGTTCTCCCACAAGAACCACTCGGCTGATCCTTCTTCAATATGCCCTTCACCAACATGCAGTGTTTCCTTGATTGAATTAGCTCTCACACCAATATTTGCGTCTAGAGCCTTTGCATTGAGGGCTATCTGAAAACGGCTGTGGCGCTGAAGTTGCCTGTGAATGTGGAGTTGGTGGCATGTGAAACCCGCATGAGGAGCATTCGTTTGTGTGGGATGCTCTACCAGGTTCATTCCTAGATAATGCACTCAAAGGGCACTAAGCGTAGAGTGTGAAAACTGAGTTTCCTTGAGAGCTGCTTGGAAGCCTGATGGTGTGTGAAGTTAGTGAGCCAAATGGAGTTGTTCTCCCACAAGAACCACTCGGCTGATCCTTCTTCAATATGCCCTTCACCAACATGCAGTGTTTCCTTGATTGAATTAGCTCTCACACCAATATTTGCGTCTAGAGCCTTTGCATTGAGGGCTATCTGAAAACGGCTGTGGCGCTGAAGTTGCCTGTGAATGTGGAGTTGGTGGCATGTGAAACCCGCATGTGGAGCATTCGTTTGTGTGGGATGCTCTACCAGGTTCATTCCTAGATAATGCACTCAAAGGGCACTAAGCATAGAGTGTGAAAACTGAGTTTCCTTAAGAGCTGCTTGGAAGCCTGATGGTGTGTGAAGTTAGTGAGCCAAATGGAGTTGTTCTCCCACAAGAACCACTCGGCTGATCCTTCTTCAATATGCCCTTCACCAACATGCAGTGTTTCCTTGATTGAATTAGCTCTCACACCAATATTTGCGTCTAGAGCCTTTGCATTGAGGGCTATCTGAAAATGGCTGTGGCGCTGAAGTTGCCTGTGAATGTGGAGTTGGTGGCATGTGAAACCCGCATGTGGAGCATTCGTTTGTGTGGGATGCTCTACCAGGTTCATTTCAGTCCTAGGCACACAAAGAACACTAAGCATAGAGTGTGAAAACTGAGTTTCCTTGAGAACTGCTTGGAAGCCTGATGGTGTGTGAAGTTAGTGAGCCAAATGGAGTTGTTCTCCCACAAGAACCACTCGGCTGATCCTTCTTCAATATGCCCTTCACCAACATGCAGTGTTTCCTTGATTGAATTGTCCCCCACACCAATATTTGCGTCTAGAGCCTTTGCATTGAGGGCTATCTGAAAACGGCTGTGGCGCTGAAGTTGCCTGAGAATGTGGAGTTGGTGGCATGTGAAACCCGCAGGTGGAACATTCGTTTGTGTGGGATGCTCTACCAGGTTCATTCCTTGATAATGCACTCAAAGGGCACTAAGCATAGAGTGTGAAAACTGAGTTTCCTTGAGAGCTGTTTGGAAGCCTGATGGTGTGTGAAGTTAGTGAGCCAAATGGAGTTGTTCTCCCACAAGAACCACTCAGCTGATCCTTCTTCAATATGCCCTTCACCAACATGCAGTGTTTCCTTGATTGAATTAGCTCTCACACCAATATTTGCGTCTAGAGCCTTTGCATTGAGGGCTATCTGAAAATGGCTGTGTCGCTGAAGTTGCCTGTGAATGTGGAGTTGGTGGCATGTGAAACCCGCATGTGGAGCATTCGTTTGTGTAGGATGCTGAGCAAGCTTCATTTCAGTCCTAGGCACACAAAGAGCACTAAGCGTAGAGTGTGAAAACTGAGTTTCCTTGAGAGCTGCTTGGAAGCCTGATGGTGTGTGAAGTTAGTGAGCCAAATGGAGTTGTTCTCCCACAAGAACCACTCGGCTGATCCTTCTTCAATATGCCCTTCACCAACATGCAGTGTTTCCTTGATTGAATTAGCTCTCACACCAATATTTGCGTCTAGAGCCTTTGCATTGAGGGCTATCTGAAAACGGCTGTGGCGCTGAAGTTGCCTGTGAATGTGGAGTTGGTGGCATGTGAAACCCGCATGTGGAGCATTCGTTTGTGTGGGATGCTCTACCAGGTTCATTCCTAGATAATGCACTCAAAGGGCACTAAGCATAGAGTGTGAAAACTGAGTTTCCTTAAGAGCTGCTTGGAAGCCTGATGGTGTGTGAAGTTAGTGAGCCAAATGGAGTTGTTCTCCCACAAGAACCACTCTGCTGATCCTTCTTCAATATGCCCTTCACCAACATGCAGTGTTTCCTTGATTGAATTAGCTCTCACACCAATATTTGCGTCTAGAGCCTTTGCATTGAGGGCTATCTGAAAATGGCTGTGGCGCTGAAGTTGCCTGTGAATGTGGAGTTGGTGGCATGTGAAACCCGCATGTGGAGCATTCGTTTGTGTGGGATGCTCTACCAGGTTCATTTCAGTCCTAGGCACACAAAGAGCACTAAGCATAGAGTGTGAAAACTGAGTTTCCTTGAGAGCTGCTTGGAAGCCTGATGGTGTGTGAAGTTAGTGAGCCAAATGGAGTTGTTCTCCCACAAGAACCACTCGGCTGATCCTTCTTCAATATGCCCTTCACCAACATGCAGTGTTTCCTTGATTGAATTAGCTCTCACACCAATATTTGCGTCTAGAGCCTTTGCATTGAGGGCTATCTGAAAACGGCTATGGCTCTGAAGTTGCCTTTGAATGTGGAGTTGGTGGCATGTGAAACCCGCATGTGGAGCATTCGTTTGTGTGGGATGCTCTACCAGGTTTATTCCTAGATAATGCACTCAAAGGGCACTAAGCATAGAGTGTGAAAACTGAGTTTCCTTGAGAGCTGCTTGGAAGCCTGATGGTGTGTGAAGTTAGTGAGCCAAATGGAGTTGTTCTCCCACAAGAACCACTCGGCTGATCCTTCTTCAATATGCCCTTCACCAACATGCAGTGTTTCCTTGATTGAATTAGCTCTCACACCAATATTTGCGTCTAGAGCCTTTGCTTTGAGGGCTATCTGAAAACGGCTGTGGTGCTGAAGTTGCCTGTGAATGTGGAGTTGGTGGCATGTGAAACCCGCATGTGGAGCATTCGTTTGTGTGGGATGCTGAGCAAGCTTCATTTCAGTCCTAGGCACACAAAGAGCACTAAGCGTAGAGTGTGAAAACTGAGTTTCCTTGAGAGCTGCTTGGAAGCCTGATGGTGTGTGAAGTTAGTGAGCCAAATGGAGTTGTTCTCCCACAAGAACCACTCGGCTGATCCTTCTTCAATATGCCCTTCACCAACATGTAGTGTTTCCTTGATTGAATTAGCTCTCACACCAATATTTGCGTCTAGAGCCTTTGCATTGAGGGCTATCTGAAAACGGCTGTGGCGCTGAAGTTGCCTGTGAATGTGGAGTTGGTGGCATGTGAAACCCGCATGTGGAGCATTCGTTTGTGTAGGATGCTGAGCAAGCTTCATTTCAGTCCTAGGCACACAAAGAGCACTAAGCGTAGAGTGTGAAAACTGAGTTTCCTTGAGAGCTGCTTGGAAGCCTGATGGTGTGTGAAGTTAGTGAGCCAAATGGAGTTGTTCTCCCACAAGAACCACTCGGCTGATCCTTCTTCAATATGCCCTTCACCAACATGCAGTGTTTCCTTGATTGAACTAGCTCTCACACCAATATTTGCGTCTAGAGCCTTTGCATTGAGGGCTATCTGAAAACGGCTGTGGCGCTGAAGTTGCCTGTGAATGTGGAGTTGGTGGCATGTGAAACCCGCATGTGGAGCATTCGTTTGTGTGGGATGCTCTACCAGGTTCATTCCTAGATAATGCACTCAAAGGGCACTAAGCATAGAGTGTGAAAACTGAGTTTCCTTAAGAGCTGCTTGGAAGCCTGATGGTGTGTGAAGTTAGTGAGCCAAATGGAGTTGTTCTCCCACAAGAACCACTCGGCTGATCCTTCTTCAATATGCCCTTCACCAACATGCAGTGTTTCCTTGATTGAATTAGCTCTCACACCAATATTTGCGTCTAGAGCCTTTGCATTGAGGGCTATCTGAAAACGGCTGTGGCGCTGAAGTTGCCTGTGAATGTGGAGTTGGTGGCATGTGAAACCCGCATGTGGAGCATTCGTTTGTGTGGGATGCTCTACCAGGTTCATTCCTAGATAATGCACTCAAAGGGCACTAAGCGTAGAGTGTGAAAACTGAGTTTCCTTGAGAGCTGCTTGGAAGCCTGATGGTGTGTGAAGTTAGTGAGCCAAATGGAGTTGTTCTCCCACAAGAACCACTCGGCTGATCCTTCTTCAATATGCCCTTCACCAACATGCAGTGTTTCCTTGATTGAATTAGCTCTCACACCAATATTTGCGTCTAGAGCCTTTGCATTGAGGGCTATCTGAAAACGGCTGTGGCGCTGAAGTTGCCTGTGAATGTGGAGTTGGTGGCATGTGAAACCCGCATGTGGAGCATTCGTTTGTGTGGGATGCTCTACCAGGTTCATTCCTAAATAATGCACTCAAAGGGCACTAAGCATAGAGAGTGAAAACTGAGTTTCCTTAAGAGCTGCTTGGAAGCCTGATGGTGTGTGAAGTTAGTGAGCCAAATGGAGTTGTTCTCCCACAAGAACCACTCGGCTGATCCTTCTTCAATATGCCCTTCACCAACATGCAGTGTTTCCTTGATTGAATTGTCCCCCACACCAATATTTGCGTCTAGAGCCTTTGCATTGAGGGCTATCTGAAAACGGCTGTGGCGCTGAAGTTGCCTGAGAATGTGGAGTTGGTGGCATGTGAAACCCGCATGTGGAGCATTCGTTTGTGTAGGATGCTGAGCAAGCTTCATTTCAGTCCTAGGCACACAAAGAGCACTAAGCGTAGAGAGTGAAAACTGAGTTTCCTTGAGAGCTGCTTGGAAGCCTGATGGTGTGTGAAGTTAGTGAGCCAAATGGAGTTGTTCTCCCACAAGAACCACTCGGCTGATCCTTCTTCAATATGCCCTTCACCAACATGCAGTGTTTCCTTGATTGAATTAGCTCTCACACCAATATTTGCGTCTAGAGCCTTTGCATTGAGGGCTATCTGTAAACGGCTGTGGCGCTGAAGTTGCCTGTGAATGTGGAGTTGGTGGCATGTGAAACCCGCATGTGGAGCATTCGTTTGTGTGGGATGCTCTACCAGGTTCATTCCTAAATAATGCACTCAAAGGGCACTAAGCATAGAGTGTGAAAACTGAGTTTCCTTAAGAGCTGCTTGGAAGCCTGATGGTGTGTGAAGTTAGTGAGCCAAATGGAGTTGTTCTCCCACAAGAACCACTCGGCTGATCCTTCTTCAATATGCCCTTCACCAACATGCAGTGTTTCCTTGATTGAATTAGCTCTCACACCAATATTTGCGTCTAGAGCCTTTGCATTGAGGGCTATCTGAAAACGGCTGTGGCGCTGAAGTTGCCTGTGAATGTGGAGTTGGTGGCATGTGAAACCCGCATGTGGAGCATTCGTTTGTGTGGGATGCTCTACCAGGTTCATTCCTAGATAATGCACTCAAAGGGCACTAAGCATAGAGTGTGAAAACTGAGTTTCCTTGAGAGCTGCTTGGAAGCCTGATGGTGTGTGAAGTTAGTGAGCCAAATGGAGTTGTTCTCCCACAAGAACCACTCGGCTGATCCTTCTTCAATATGCCCTTCACCAACATGTAGTGTTTCCTTGATTGAATTAGCTCTCACACCAATATTTGCGTCTAGAGCCTTTGCATTGAGGGCTATCTGAAAACGGCTGTGGCGCTGAAGTTGCCTGTGAATGTGGAGTTGGTGGCATGTGAAACCCGCATGTGGAGCATTCGTTTGTGTAGGATGCTGAGCAAGCTTCATTTCAGTCCTAGGCACACAAAGAGCACTAAGCGTAGAGTGTGAAAACTGAGTTTCCTTGAGAGCTGCTTGGAAGCCTGATGGTGTGTGAAGTTAGTGAGCCAAATGGAGTTGTTCTCCCACAAGAACCACTCGGCTGATCCTTCTTCAATATGCCCTTCACCAACATGCAGTGTTTCCTTGATTGAATTAGCTCTCACACCAATATTTGCGTCTAGAGCCTTTGCATTGAGGGCTATCTGAAAACGGCTGTGGCGCTGAAGTTGCCTGTGAATGTGGAGTTGGTGGCATGTGAAACCCGCATGTGGAGCATTCGTTTGTGTAGGATGCTCTACCAGGTTCATTCCTAGATAATGCACTCAAAGGGCACTAAGCATAGAGTGTGAAAACTGAGTTTCCTTAAGAGCTGCTTGGAAGCCTGATGGTGTGTGAAGTTAGTGAGCCAAATGGAGTTGTTCTCCCACAAGAACCACTCGGCTGATCCTTCTTCAATATGCCCTTCATTAACATGCAGTGTTTCCTTGATTGAATTAGCTCTCACACCAATATTTGCGTCTAGAGCCTTTGCATTGAGGGCTATCTGAAAATGGCTGTGGCGCTGAAGTTGCCTGTGAATGTGGAGTTGGTGGCATGTGAAACCCGCATGTGGAGCATTCGTTTGTGTGGGATGCTCTACCAGGTTCATTCCTAGATAATGCACTCAAAGGGCACTAAGCATAGAGTGTGAAAACTGAGTTTCCTTGAGAGCTGCTTGGAAGCCTGATGGTGTGTGAAGTTAGTGAGCCAAATGGAGTTGTTCTCCCACAAGAACCACTCGGCTGATCCTTCTTCAATATGCCCTTCACCAACATGCAGTGTTTCCTTGATTGAATTAGCTCTCACACCAATATTTGCGTCTAGAGCCTTTGCATTGAGGGCTATCTGAAAACGGCTGTGGCGCTGAAGTTGCCTGTGAATGTGGAGTTGGTGGCATGTGAAACCCGCATGTGGAGCATTCGTTTGTGTGGGATGCTCTACCAGGTTCATTCCTAGATAATGCACTCAAAGGGCACTAAGCATAGAGTGTGAAAACTGAGTTTCCTTGAGAGCTGCTTGGAAGCCTGATGGTGTGTGAAGTTAGTGAGCCAAATGGAGTTGTTCTCCCACAAGAACCACTCGGCTGATCCTTCTTCAATATGCCCTTCACCAACATGCAGTGTTTCCTTGATTGAATTAGCTCTCACACCAATATTTGCGTCTAGAGCCTTTGCATTGAGGGCTATCTGAAAACGACTGTGGCGCTGAAGTTGCCTGTGAATGTGGAGTTGGTGGCATGTGAAACCCGCATGTGGAGCATTCGTTTGTGTGGGATGCTCTACCAGGTTCATTCCTAAATAATGCACTCAAAGGGCACTAAGCATAGAGAGTGAAAACTGAGTTTCCTTAAGAGCTGCTTGGAAGCCTGATGGTGTGTGAAGTTAGTGAGCCAAATGGAGTTGTTCTCCCACAAGAACCACTCGGCTGATCCTTCTTCAATATGCCCTTCACCAACATGCAGTGTTTCCTTGATTGAATTGTCCCCCACACCAATATTTGCGTCTAGAGCCTTTGCATTGAGGGCTATCTGAAAACGGCTGTGGCGCTGAAGTTGCCTGAGAATGTGGAGTTGGTGGCATGTGAAACCCGCATGTGGAGCATTCGTTTGTGTAGGATGCTAGGCAAGCTTCATTTCAGTCCTAGGCACACAAAGAGCACTAAGCGTAGAGAGTGAAAACTGAGTTTCCTTGAGAGCTGCTTGGAAGCCTGATGGTGTGTGAAGTTAGTGAGCCAAATGGAGTTGTTCTCCCACAAGAACCACTCGGCTGATCCTTCTTCAATATGCCCTTCACCAACATGCAGTGTTTCCTTGATTGAATTAGCTCTCACACCAATATTTGCGTCTAGAGCCTTTGCATTGAGGGCTATCTGTAAACGGCTGTGGCGCTGAAGTTGCCTGTGAATGTGGAGTTGGTGGCATGTGAAACCCGCATGTGGAGCATTCGTTTGTGTGGGATGCTCTACCAGGTTCATTCCTAGATAATGCACTCAAAGGGCACTAAGCATAGAGTGTGAAAACTGAGTTTCCTTAAGAGCTGCTTGGAAGCCTGATGGTGTGTGAAGTTAGTGAGCCAAATGGAGTTGTTCTCCCACAAGAACCACTCGGCTGATCCTTCTTCAATATGCCCTTCACCAACATGCAGTGTTTCCTTGATTGAATTAGCTCTCACACCAATATTTGCGTCTAGAGCCTTTGCATTGAGGGCTATCTGAAAACGGCTGTGGCGCTGAAGTTGCCTGTGAATGTGGAGTTGGTGGCATGTGAAACCCGCATGTGGAGCATTCGTTTGTGTGGGATGCTCTACCAGGTTCATTCCTAGATAATGCACTCAAAGGGCACTAAGCGTAGAGTGTGAAAACTGAGTTTCCTTGAGAGCTGCTTGGAAGCCTGATGGTGTGTGAAGTTAGTGAGCCAAATGGAGTTGTTCTCCCACAAGAACCACTCGGCTGATCCTTCTTCAATATGCCCTTCACCAACATGCAGTGTTTCCTTGATTGAATTAGCTCTCACACCAATATTTGCGTCTAGAGCCTTTGCATTGAGGGCTATCTGAAAATGGCTGTGGCGCTGAAGTTGCCTGTGAATGTGGAGTTGGTGGCATGTGAAACCCGCATGTGGAGCATTCGTTTGTGTGGGATGCTCTACCAGGTTCATTTCAGTCCTAGGCACACAAAGAACACTAAGCATAGAGTGTGAAAACTGAGTTTCCTTGAGAACTGCTTGGAAGCCTGATGGTGTGTGAAGTTAGTGAGCCAAATGGAGTTGTTCTCCCACAAGAACCACTCGGCTGATCCTTCTTCAATATGCCCTTCACCAACATGCAGTGTTTCCTTGATTGAATTGTCCCCCACACCAATATTTGCGTCTAGAGCCTTTGCATTGAGGGCTATCTGAAAACGGCTGTGGCGCTGAAGTTGCCTGAGAATGTGGAGTTGGTGGCATGTGAAACCCGCATGTGGAACATTCGTTTGTGTGGGATGCTCTACCAGGTTCATTCCTTGATAATGCACTCAAAGGGCACTAAGCATAGAGTGTGAAAACTGAGTTTCCTTGAGAGCTGTTTGGAAGCCTGATGGTGTGTGAAGTTAGTGAGCCAAATGGAGTTGTTCTCCCACAAGAACCACTCAGCTGATCCTTCTTCAATATGCCCTTCACCAACATGCAGTGTTTCCTTGATTGAATTAGCTCTCACACCAATATTTGCGTCTAGAGCCTTTGCATTGAGGGCTATCTGAAAATGGCTGTGGCGCTGAAGTTGCCTGTGAATGTGGAGTTGGTGGCATGTGAAACCCGCATGTGGAGCATTCGTTTGTGTAGGATGCTGAGCAAGCTTCATTTCAGTCCTAGGCACACAAAGAGCACTAAGCGTAGAGTGTGAAAACTGAGTTTCCTTGAGAGCTGCTTGGAAGCCTGATGGTGTGTGAAGTTAGTGAGCCAAATGGAGTTGTTCTCCCACAAGAACCACTCGGCTGATCCTTCTTCAATATGCCCTTCACCAACATGCAGTGTTTCCTTGATTGAATTAGCTCTCACACCAATATTTGCGTCTAGAGCCTTTGCATTGAGGGCTATCTGAAAACGGCTATGGCTCTGAAGTTGCCTTTGAATGTGGAGTTGGTGGCATGTGAAACCCGCATGTGGAGCATTCGTTTGTGTGGGATGCTCTACCAGGTTTATTCCTAGATAATGCACTCAAAGGGCACTAAGCATAGAGTGTGAAAACTGAGTTTCCTTGAGAGCTGCTTGGAAGCCTGATGGTGTGTGAAGTTAGTGAGCCAAATGGAGTTGTTCTCACACAAGAACCACTCGGCTGATCCTTCTTCAATATGCCCTTCACCAACATGCAGTGTTTCCTTGATTGAATTAGCTCTCACACCAATGTTTGCGTCTAGAGCCTTTGCTTTGAGGGCTATCTGAAAACGGCTGTGGTGCTGAAGTTGCCTGTGAATGTGGAGTTGGTGGCATGTGAAACCCGCATGTGGAGCATTCGTTTGTGTGGGATGCTGAGCAAGCTTCATTTCAGTCCTAGGCACACAAAGAGCACTAAGCGTAGAGTGTGAAAACTGAGTTTCCTTGAGAGCTGCTTGGAAGCCTGATGGTGTGTGAAGTTAGTGAGCCAAATGGAGTTGTTCTCCCACAAGAACCACTCGGCTGATCCTTCTTCAATTTGCCCTTCACCAACATGCAGTGTTTCCTTGATTGAATTAGCTCTCACACCAATATTTGCGTCTAGAGCCTTTGCATTGAGGGCTATCTGAAAACGGCTGTGGCGCTGAAGTTGCCTGTGAATGTGGAGTTGGTGGCATGTGAAACCCGCATGTGGAGCATTCGTTTGTGTGGGATGCTCTACCAGGTTCATTCCTAGATAATGCACTCAAAGGGCACTAAGCATAGAGTGTGAAAACTGAGTTTCCTTGAGAGCTGCTTGGAAGCCTGATGGTGTGTGAAGTTAGTGAGCCAAATGGAGTTGTTCTCCCACAAGAACCACTCGGCTGATCCTTCTTCAATATGCCCTTCACCAACATGCAGTGTTTCCTTGATTGAATTAGCTCTCACACCAATATTTGCGTCTAGAGCCTTTGCATTGAGGGCTATCTGAAAACGGCTATGGCGCTGAAGTTGCCTGTGAATGTGGAGTTGGTGGCATGTGAAACCCGCATGTGGAGCATTCATTTGTGTGGGATGCTCTACCAGGTTTATTCCTAGATAATGCACTCAAAGGGCACTAAGCATAGAGTGTGAAAACTGAGTTTCCTTGAGAGCTGCTTGGAAGCCTGATGGTGTGTGAAGTTAGTGAGCCAAATGGAGTTGTTCTCCCACAAGAACCACTCGGCTGATCCTTCTTCAATATGCCCTTCACCAACATGCAGTGTTTCCTTGATTGAATTAGCTCTCACACCAATATTTGCGTCTAGAGCCTTTGCATTGAGGGCTATCTGAAAACGGCTGTGGCGCTGAAGTTGCCTGTGAATGTGGAGTTGGTGGCATGTGAAACCCGCATGTGGAGCATTCGTTTGTGTGGGATGCTGAGCAAGCGTCATTTCAGTACTAGGCACACAAAGAGCACTAAGCGTAGAGTGTGAAAACTGAGTTTCCTTGAGAGCTGCTTGGAAGCCTGATGGTGTGTGAAGTTAGTGAGCCAAATGGAGTTGTTCTCCCACAAGAACCACTCGGCTGATCCTTCTTCAATATGCCCTTCACCAACATGCAGTGTTTCCTTGATTGAATTAGCTCTCACACCAATATTTGCGTCTAGAGCCTTTGCATTGAGGGCTATCTGAAAACGGCTGTGGCGCTGAAGTTGCCTGTGAATGTGGAGTTGGTGGCATGTGAAACCCGCATGTGGAACATTCGTTTGTGTGGGATGCTGAGAAAGCTTCATTTCAGTCCTAGGCACACAAAGAGCACTAAGCGTAGAGTGTGAAAACTGAGTTTCCTTGAGAGCTGCTTGGAAGCCTGATGGTGTGTGAAGTTAGTGAGCCAAATGGAGTTGTTCTCCCACAAGAACCACTCGGCTGATCCTTCTTCAATATGCCCTTCACCAACATGCAGTGTTTCCTTGATTGAATTAGCTCTCACACCAATATTTGCGTCTAGAGCCTTTGCTTTGAGGGCTATCTGAAAACGGCTGTGGCGCTGAAGTTGCCTGTGAATGTGGAGTTGGTGGCATGTGAAACCCGCATGTGGAGCATTCGTTTGTGTGGGATGCTGACCAAGCTTCATTTCAGTCCTAGGCACACAAAGGGCACTAAGCATAGAGTGTGAAAACTGAGTTTCCTTGAGAGCTGCTTGGAAGCCTGATGGTGTGTGAAGTTAGTGAGCCAAATGGAGTTGTTCTCCCACAAGAACCACTCGGCTGATCCTTCTTCAATATGCCCTTCACCAACATGCAGTGTTTCCTTGATTGAATTAGCTCTCACACCAATATTTGCGTCTAGAGCCTTTGCATTGAGGGCTATCTGAAAACGGCTATGGCGCTGAAGTTGCCTGTGAATGTGGAGTTGGTGGCATGTGAAACCCGCATGTGGAGCATTCATTTGTGTGGGATGCTCTACCAGGTTCATTCCTAGATAATGCACTCAAAGGGCACTAAGCATAGAGTGTGAAAACTGAGTTTCCTTGAGAGCTGCTTGGAAGCCTGATGGTGTGTGAAGTTAGTGAGCCAAATGGAGTTGTTCTCCCACAAGAACCACTCGGCTGATCCTTCTTCAATATGCCCTTCACCAACATGCAGTGTTTCCTTGATTGAATTAGCTCTCACACCAATATTTGCGTCTAGAGCCTTTGCATTGAGGGCTATCTAAAAACGGCTATGGCGCTGAAGTTGCCTGTGAATGTGGAGTTGGTGGCATGTGAAACCCGCATGTGGAGCATTCGTTTGTGTGGGATGCTGAGCAAGCTTCATTTCAGTCCTAGGCACACAAAGAGCACTAAGCGTAGAGTGTGAAAACTGAGTTTCCTTGAGAGCTGCTTGGAAGCCTGATGGTGTGTGAAGTTAGTGAGCCAAATGGAGTTGTTCTCCCACAAGAACCACTCGGCTGATCCTTCTTCAATATGCCCTTCACCAACATGCAGTGTTTCCTTGATTGAATTAGCTCTCACACCAATATTTGCGTCTAGAGCCTTTGCATTGAGGGCTATCTGAAAACGGCTGTGGCGCTGAAGTTGCCTGTGAATGTGGAGTTGGTGGCATGTGAAACCCGCATGTGGAGCATTCATTTGTGTGGGATGCTCTACCAGGTTCATTCCTAGATAATGCACTCAAAGGGCACTAAGCATAGAGTGTGAAAACTGAGTTTCCTTGAGAGCTGCTTGGAAGCCTGATGGTGTGTGAAGTTAGTGAGCCAAATGGAGTTGTTCTCCCACAAGAACCACTCGGCTGATCCTTCTTCAATATGCCCTTCACCAACATGCAGTGTTTCCTTGATTGAATTAGCTCTCACACCAATATTTGCGTCTAGAGCCTTTGCATTGAGGGCTATCTGAAAACGGCTATGGCGCTGAAGTTGCCTGTGAATGTGGAGTTGGTGGCATGTGAAACCCGCATGTGGAGCATTCGTTTGTGTGGGATGCTGAGCAAGCTTCTTTTCAGTACTAGGCACACAAAGAGCACTAAGCGTAGAGTGTGAAAACTGAGTTTCCTTGAGAGCTGCTTGGAAGCCTGATGGTGTGTGAAGTTAGTGAGCCAAATGGAGTTGTTCTCCCACAAGAACCACTCGGCTGATCCTTCTTCAATATGCCCTTCACCAACATGCAGTGTTTCCTTGATTGAATTAGCTCTCACACCAATATTTGCGTCTAGAGCCTTTGCATTGAGGGCTATCTGAAAACGGCTGTGGCGCTGAAGTTGCCTGTGAATGTGGAGTTGGTGGCATGTGAAACCCGCATGTGGAGCATTCATTTGTGTGGGATGCTCTACCAGGTTCATTTCAGTCCTAGCCATACAAAGGGCACTAAGCATAGAGTGTGAAAACTGAGTTTCCTTGAGAGCTGCTTGGAAGCCTGATGGAGTGTGAAGTTAGTGAGCCAAATGGAGTTGTTCTCCCACAAGAACCACTCGGCTGATCCTTCTTCAATATGCCCTTCACCAACATGCAGTGTTTCCTTGATTGAATTAGCTCTCACACCAATATTTGCGTCTAGAGCCTTTGCATTGAGGGCTATCTGAAAACGGCTGTGGCGCTGAAGTTGCCTGTGAATGTGGAGTTGGTGGCATGTGAAACCCGCATGTGGAGCATTCGTTTGTGTGGGATGCTCTACCAGGTTCATTCCTAGATAATGCACTCAAAGGGCAATAAGAATAGAGTGTGAAAACTGAGTTTCCTTGAGAGCTGCTTGGAAGCCTGATGGTGTGTGAAGTTAGTGAGCCAAATGGAGTTGTTCTCCCACAAGAACCACTCGGCTGATCCTTCTTCAATATGCCCTTCACCAACATGCAGTGTTTCCTTGATTGAATTAGCTCTCACACCAATATTTGCGTCTAGAGCCTTTGCATTGAGGGCTATCTGAAAACGGCTGTGGCGCTGAAGTTGCCTGTGAATGTGGAGTTGGTGGCATGTGAAACCCGCATGTGGAGCATTCATTTGTGTGGGATGCTCTACCAGGTTCATTCCTAGATAATGCACTCAAAGGGCACTAAGCATAGAGTGTGAAAACTGAGTTTCCTTGAGAGCTGCTTGGAAGCCTGATGGTGTGTGAAGTTAGTGAGCCAAATGGAGTTGTTCTCCCACAAGAACCACTCGGCTGATCCTTCTTCAATATGCCCTTCACCAACATGCAGTGTTTCCTTGATTGAATTAGCTCTCACACCAATATTTGCGTCTAGAGCCTTTGCATTGAGGGCTATCTAAAAACGGCTATGGCGCTGAAGTTGCCTGTGAATGTGGAGTTGGTGGCATGTGAAACCCGCATGTGGAGCATTCGTTTGTGTGGGATGCTGAGCAAGCTTCATTTCAGTACTAGGCACACAAAGAGCACTAAGCGTAGAGTGTGAAAACTGAGTTTCCTTGAGAGCTGCTTGGAAGCCTGATGGTGTGTGAAGTTAGTGAGCCAAATGGAGTTGTTCTCCCACAAGAACCACTCGGCTGATCCTTCTTCAATATGCCCTTCACCAACATGCAGTGTTTCCTTGATTGAATTAGCTCTCACACCAATATTTGCGTCTAGAGCCTTTGCATTGAGGGCTATCTGAAAACGGCTGTGGCGCTGAAGTTGCCTGTGAATGTGGAGTTGGTGGCATGTGAAACCCGCATGTGGAGCATTCGTTTGTGTGGGATGCTCTACCAGGTTGATTTCAGTCCTAGCCATACAAAGGGCACTAAGCATAGAGTGTGAAAACTGAGTTTCCTTGAGAGCTGCTTGGAAGCCTGATGGAGTGTGAAGTTAGTGAGCCAAATGGAGTTGTTCTCCCACAAGAACCACTCGGCTGATCCTTCTTCAATATGCCCTTCACCAACATGCAGTGTTTCCTTGATTGAATTAGCTCTCACACCAATATTTGCGTCTAGAGCCTTTGCATTGAGGGCTATCTGAAAACGGCTGTGGCGCTGAAGTTGCCTGTGAATGTGGAGTTGGTGGCATGTGAAACCCGCATGTGGAGCATTCGTTTGTGTGGGATGCTCTACCAGGTTCATTCCTAGATAATGCACTCAAAGGGCACTAAGCATAGAGTGTGAAAACTGATTTTCCTTGAGAGCTGCTTGGAAGCCTGATGGTGTGTGAAGTTAGTGAGCCAAATGGAGTTGTTCTCCCACAAGAACCACTCGGCTGATCCTTCTTCAATATGCCCTTCACCAACATGCAGTGTTTCCTTGATTGAATTAGCTCTCACACCAATATTTGCGTCTAGAGCCTTTGCATTGAGGGCTATCTGAAAATTGCTGTGGCGCTGAAGTTGCCTGTGAATGTGGAGTTGGTGGCATGTGAAACCCGCATGTGGAGCATTCGTTTATGTGGGATGCTCTACCAGGTTCATTCCTAGATAATGCACTCAAAGGGCACTAAGCATAGAGTGTGAAAACTGAGTTTCCTTGAGAGCTGCTTGGAAGCCTGATGGTGTGTGAAGTTAGTGAGCCAAATGGAGTTGTTCTCCCACAAGAACCACTCGGCTGATCCTTCTTCAATATGCGCTTCACCAACATGCAGTGTTTCCTTGATTGAATTAGCTCTCACACCAATATTTGCGTCTAGAGCCTTTGCATTGAGGGCTATCTGAAAACGACTGTGGCGCTGAAGTTGCCTGTGAATGTGGAGTTGGTGGCATGTGAAACCCGCATGTGGAGCATTCGTTTGTGTGGGATGCTCTACCAGGTTCATTCCTAGATAATGCACTCAAAGGGCACTAAGCATAGAGTGTGAAAACTGAGTTTCCTTGAGAGCTGCTTGGAAGCCTGATGGTGTGTGAAGTTAGTGAGCCAAATGGAGTTGTTCTCCCACAAGAACCACTCGGCTGATCCTTCTTCAATATGCCCTTCACCAACATGCAGTGTTTCCTTGATTGAATTAGCTCTCACACCAATATTTGCGTCTAGAGCCTTTGCATTGAGGGCTATCTGAAAACGGCTATGGCCCTGAAGTTGCCTGTGAATGTGGAGTTGGTGGCATGTGAAACCCGCATGTGGAGCATTCGTTTGTGTGGGATGCTGAGCAAGCTTCTTTTCAGTACTAGGCACACAAAGAGCACTAAGCGTAGAGTGTGAAAACTGAGTTTCCTTGAGAGCTGCTTGGAAGCCTGATGGTGTGTGAAGTTAGTGAGCCAAATGGAGTTGTTCTCCCACAAGAACCACTCGGCTGATCCTTCTTCAATATGCCCTTCACCAACATGCAGTGTTTCCTTGATTGAATTAGCTCTCACACCAATATTTGCGTCTAGAGCCTTTGCATTGAGGGCTATCTGAAAACGGCTGTGGTGCTGAAGTTGCCTGTGAATGTGGAGTTGGTGGCATGTGAAACCCGCATGTGGAGCATTCGTTTGTGTGGGATGCTCTACCAGGTTCATTCCTAGATAATGCACTCAAAGGGCACTAAGCATAGAGTGTGAAAACTGAGTTTCCTTGAGAGCTGCTTGGAAGCCTGATGGTGTGTGAAGTTAGTGAGCCAAATGGAGTTGTTCTCCCACAAGAACCACTCGGCTGATCCTTCTTCAATATGCCCTTCACCAACATGCAGTGTTTCCTTGATTGAATTAGCTCTCACACCAATATTTGCGTCTAGAGCCTTTGCATTGAGGGCTATCTGAAAACGGCTGTGGCGCTGAAGTTGCCTGTGAATGTGGAGTTGGTGGCATGTGAAACCCGCATGTGGAGCATTCGTTTGTGTGGGATGCTCTACCAGGTTCATTCCTAGATAATGCACTCAAAGGGCACTAAGCATAGAGTGTGAAAACTGAGTTTCCTTGAGAGCTGCTTGGAAGCCTGATGGTGTGTGAAGTTAGTGAGCCAAATGGAGTTGTTCTCCCACAAGAACCACTCGGCTGATCCTTCTTCAATATGCGCTTCACCAACATGCAGTGTTTCCTTGATTGAATTAGCTCTCACACCAATATTTGCGTCTAGAGCCTTTGCATTGAGGGCTATCTGAAAACGACTGTGGCGCTGAAGTTGCCTGTGAATGTGGAGTTGGTGGCATGTGAAACCCGCATGTGGAGCATTCGTTTGTGTGGGATGCTCTACCAGGTTCATTCCTAGATAATGCACTCAAAGGGCACTAAGCATAGAGTGTGAAAACTGAGTTTCCTTGAGAGCTGCTTGGAAGCCTGATGGTGTGTGAAGTTAGTGAGCCAAATGGAGTTGTTCTCCCACAAGAACCACTCGGCTGATCCTTCTTCAATATGCCCTTCACCAACATGCAGTGTATCCTTGATTGAATTAGCTCTCACACCAATATTTGCGTCTAGAGCCTTTGCATTGAGGGCTATCTGAAAACGGCTGTGGCGCTGAAGTTGCCTGTGAATGTGGAGTTGGTGGCATGTGAAACCCGCATGTGGAGCATTCGTTTGTGTGGGATGCTCTACCAGGTTTATTCCTAGATAATGCACTCAAAGGGCACTAAGCATAGAGTGTGAAAACTGAGTTTCCTTGAGAGCTGCTTGGAAGCCTGATGGTGTGTGAAGTTAGTGAGCCAAATGGAGTTGTTCTCCCACAAGAACCACTCGGCTGATCCTTCTTCAATATGCCCTTCACCAACATGCAGTGTTTCCTTGATTGAATTAGCTCTCACACCAATATTTGCGTCTAGAGCCTTTGCTTTGAGGGCTATCTGAAAACGGCTGTGGCGCTGAAGTTGCCTGTGAATGTGGAGTTGGTGGCATGTGAAACCCGCATGTGGAGCATTCGTTTGTGTGGGATGCTCTACCAGGTTCATTCCTAGATAATGCACTCAAAGGGCACTAAGCATAGAGTGTGAAAACTGAGTTTCCTTGAGAGCTGCTTGGAAGCCTGATGGTGTGTGAAGTTAGTGAGCCAAATGGAGTTGTTCTCCCACAAGAACCACTCGGCTGATCCTTCTTCAATATGCCCTTCACCAACATGCAGTGTTTCCTTGATTGAATTAGCTCTCACACCAATATTTGCGTCTAGAGCCTTTGCATTGAGGGCTATCTGAAAACGGCTGTGGCGCTGAAGTTGCCTGTGAATGTGGAATTGGTGGCATGTGAAACCCGCATGTGGAGCATTCGTTTGTGTGGGATGCTCTACCAGGTTTATTCCTAGATAATGCACTCAAAGGGCACTAAGCATAGAGTGTGAAAACTGAGTTTCCTTGAGAGCTGCTTGGAAGCCTGATGGTGTGTGAAGTTAGTGAGCCAAATGGAGTTGTTCTCCCACAAGAACCACTCGGCTGATCCTTCTTCAATATGCCCTTCACCAACATGCAGTGTTTCCTTGATTGAATTAGCTCTCACACCAATATTTGTGTCTAGAGCCTTTGCTTTGAGGGCTATCTGAAAACGGCTGTGGCGCTGAAGTTGCCTGTGAATGTGGAGTTGGTGGCATGTGAAACCCGCATGTGGAGCATTCGTTTGTGTGGGATGCTGAGCAAGCTTCATTTCAGTCCTAGGCACACAAAGAGCACTAAGCGTAGAGTGTGAAAACTGAGTTTCCTTGAGAGCTGCTTGGAAGCCTGATGGTGTGTGAAGTTAGTGAGCCAAATGGAGTTGTTCTCCCACAAGAACCACTCGGCTGATCCTTCTTCAATATGCCCTTCACCAACATGCAGTGTTTCCTTGATTGAATTAGCTCTCACACCAATATTTGCGTCTAGAGCCTTTGCATTGAGGGCTATCTGAAAACGGCTGTGGCGCTGAAGTTGCCTGTGAATGTGGAGTTGGTGGCATGTGAAACCCGCATGTGGAGCATTCGTTTGTGTGGGATGCTGACCAAGCTTCATTTCAGTCCTAGGCACACAAAGACCACTAAGCATAGAGTGTGAAAACTGAGTTTCCTTGAGAGCTGCTTGGAAGCCTGATGGTGTGTGAAGTTAGTGAGCCAAATGGAGTTGTTCTCCCACAAGAACCACTCGGCTGATCCTTCTTCAATATACCCTTCACCAACATGCAGTGTTTCCTTGATTGAATTAGCTCTCACACCAATATTTGCGTCTAGAGCCTTTGCATTGAGGGCTATCTGAAAACGGCTGTGGCGCTGAAGTTGCCTGTGAATGTGGAGTTGGTGGCATGTGAAACCCGCATGTGGACCATTTGTTTGTGTGGGATGCTCTACCAGGTTCATTCCTAGATAATGCACTCAAAGGGCACTAAGCATAGAGTGTGAAAACTGAGTTTCCTTGAGAGCTGCTTGGAAGCCTGATGGTGTGTGAAGTTAGTGAGCCAAATGGAGTTGTTCTCCCACAAGAACCACTCGGCTGATCCTTCTTCAATATGCCCTTCACCAACATGCAGTGTTTCCTTGATTGAATTAGCTCTCACACCAATATTTGCGTCTAGAGCCTTTGCATTGAGGGCTATCTGAAAACGGCTATGGCGCTGAAGTTGCCTGTGAATGTGGAGTTGGTGGCATGTGAAACCCGCATGTGGAGCATTCATTTGTGTGGGATGCTCTACCAGGTTCATTCCTAGATAATGCACTCAAAGGGCACTAAGCATAGAGTGTGAAAACTGAGTTTCCTTGAGAGCTGCTTGGAAGCCTGATGGTGTGTGAAGTTAGTGAGCCAAATGGAGTTGTTCTCCCACAAGAACCACTCGGCTGATCCTTCTTCAATATGCCCTTCACCAACATGCAGTGTTTCCTTGATTGAATTAGCTCTCACACCAATATTTGCGTCTAGAGCCTTTGCATTGAGGGCTATCTAAAAACGGCTATGGCGCTGAAGTTGCCTGTGAATGTGGAGTTGGTGGCATGTGAAACCCGCATGTGGAGCATTCGTTTGTGTGGGATGCTGAGCAAGCTTCATTTCAGTACTAGGCACACAAAGAGCACTAAGCGTAGAGTGTGAAAACTGAGTTTCCTTGAGAGCTGCTTGGAAGCCTGATGGTGTGTGAAGTTAGTGAGCCAAATGGAGTTGTTCTCCCACAAGAACCACTCGGCTGATCCTTCTTCAATATGCCCTTCACCAACATGCAGTGTTTCCTTGATTGAATTAGCTCTCACACCAATATTTGCGTCTAGAGCCTTTGCATTGAGGGCTATCTGAAAACGGCTGTGGCGCTGAAGTTGCCTGTGAATGTGGAGTTGGTGGCATGTGAAACCCGCATGTGGAGCATTCGTTTGTGTGGGATGCTCTACCAGGTTCATTCCTAGATAATGCACTCAAAGGGCACTAAGCATAGAGTGTGAAAACTGAGTTTCCTTGAGAGCTGCTTGGAAGCCTGATGGTGTGTGAAGTTAGTGAGCCAAATGGAGTTGTTCTCCCACAAGAACCACTCGGCTGATCCTTCTTCAATATGCGCTTCACCAACATGCAGTGTTTCCTTGATTGAATTAGCTCTCACACCAATATTTGCGTCTAGAGCCTTTGCATTGAGGGCTATCTGAAAACGACTGTGGCGCTGAAGTTGCCTGTGAATGTGGAGTTGGTGGCATGTGAAACCCGCATGTGGAGCATTCGTTTGTGTGGGATGCTCTACCAGGTTCATTCCTAGATAATGCACTCAAAGGGCACTAAGCATAGAGTGTGAAAACTGAGTTTCCTTGAGAGCTGCTTGGAAGCCTGATGGTGTGTGAAGTTAGTGAGCCAAATGGAGTTGTTCTCCCACAAGAACCACTCGGCTGATCCTTCTTCAATATGCCCTTCACCAACATGCAGTGTTTCCTTGATTGAATTAGCTCTCACACCAATATTTGCGTCTAGAGCCTTTGCATTGAGGGCTATCTGAAAACGGCTGTGGCGCTGAAGTTGCCTGTGAATGTGGAGTTGGTGGCATGTGAAACCCGCATGTGGAGCATTCGTTTGTGTGGGATGCTCTACCAGGTTTATTCCTAGATAATGCACTCAAAGGGCACTAAGCATAGAGTGTGAAAACTGAGTTTCCTTGAGAGCTGCTTGGAAGCCTGATGGTGTGTGAAGTTAGTGAGCCAAATGGAGTTGTTCTCCCACAAGAACCACTCGGCTGATCCTTCTTCAATATGCCCTTCACCAACATGCAGTGTTTCCTTGATTGAATTAGCTCTCACACCAATATTTGCGTCTAGAGCCTTTGCTTTGAGGGCTATCTGAAAACGGCTGTGGCGCTGAAGTTGCCTGTGAATGTGGAGTTGGTGGCATGTGAAACCCGCATGTGGAGCATTCGTTTGTGTGGGATGCTCTACCAGGTTCATTCCTAGATAATGCACTCAAAGGGCACTAAGCATAGAGTGTGAAAACTGAGTTTCCTTGAGAGCTGCTTGGAAGCCTGATGGTGTGTGAAGTTAGTGAGCCAAATGGAGTTGTTCTCCCACAAGAACCACTCGGCTGATCCTTCTTCAATATGCCCTTCACCAACATGCAGTGTTTCCTTGATTGAATTAGCTCTCACACCAATATTTGCGTCTAGAGCCTTTGCATTGAGGGCTATCTGAAAACGGCTGTGGCGCTGAAGTTGCCTGTGAATGTGGAATTGGTGGCATGTGAAACCCGCATGTGGAGCATTCGTTTGTGTGGGATGCTCTACCAGGTTTATTCCTAGATAATGCACTCAAAGGGCACTAAGCATAGAGTGTGAAAACTGAGTTTCCTTGAGAGCTGCTTGGAAGCCTGATGGTGTGTGAAGTTAGTGAGCCAAATGGAGTTGTTCTCCCACAAGAACCACTCGGCTGATCCTTCTTCAATATGCCCTTCACCAACATGCAGTGTTTCCTTGATTGAATTAGCTCTCACACCAATATTTGTGTCTAGAGCCTTTGCTTTGAGGGCTATCTGAAAACGGCTGTGGCGCTGAAGTTGCCTGTGAATGTGGAGTTGGTGGCATGTGAAACCCGCATGTGGAGCATTCGTTTGTGTGGGATGCTGAGCAAGCTTCATTTCAGTCCTAGGCACACAAAGAGCACTAAGCGTAGAGTGTGAAAACTGAGTTTCCTTGAGAGCTGCTTGGAAGCCTGATGGTGTGTGAAGTTAGTGAGCCAAATGGAGTTGTTCTCCCACAAGAACCACTCGGCTGATCCTTCTTCAATATGCCCTTCACCAACATGCAGTGTTTCCTTGATTGAATTAGCTCTCACACCAATATTTGCGTCTAGAGCCTTTGCATTGAGGGCTATCTGAAAACGGCTATGGCGCTGAAGTTGCCTGTGAATGTGGAGTTGGTGGCATGTGAAACCCGCATGTGGAGCATTCATTTGTGTGGGATGCTCTACCAGGTTCATTCCTAGATAATGCACTCAAAGGGCACTAAGCATAGAGTGTGAAAACTGAGTTTCCTTGAGAGCTGCTTGGAAGCCTGATGGTGTGTGAAGTTAGTGAGCCAAATGGAGTTGTTCTCCCACAAGAACCACTCGGCTGATCCTTCTTCAATATGCCCTTCACCAACATGCAGTGTTTCCTTGATTGAATTAGCTCTCACACCAATATTTGCGTCTAGAGCCTTTGCATTGAGGGCTATCTAAAAACGGCTATGGCGCTGAAGTTGCCTGTGAATGTGGAGTTGGTGGCATGTGAAACCCGCATGTGGAGCATTCGTTTGTGTGGGATGCTGAGCAAGCTTCATTTCAGTACTAGGCACACAAAGAGCACTAAGCGTAGAGTGTGAAAACTGAGTTTCCTTGAGAGCTGCTTGGAAGCCTGATGGTGTGTGAAGTTAGTGAGCCAAATGGAGTTGTTCTCCCACAAGAACCACTCGGCTGATCCTTCTTCAATATGCCCTTCACCAACATGCAGTGTTTCCTTGATTGAATTAGCTCTCACACCAATATTTGCGTCTAGAGCCTTTGCATTGAGGGCTATCTGAAAACGGCTGTGGCGCTGAAGTTGCCTGTGAATGTGGAGTTGGTGGCATGTGAAACCCGCATGTGGAGCATTCGTTTGTGTGGGATGCTCTACCAGGTTCATTCCTAGATAATGCACTCAAAGGGCACTAAGCATAGAGTGTGAAAACTGAGTTTCCTTGAGAGCTGCTTGGAAGCCTGATGGTGTGTGAAGTTAGTGAGCCAAATGGAGTTGTTCTCCCACAAGAACCACTCGGCTGATCCTTCTTCAATATGCGCTTCACCAACATGCAGTGTTTCCTTGATTGAATTAGCTCTCACACCAATATTTGCGTCTAGAGCCTTTGCATTGAGGGCTATCTGAAAACGGCTGTGGCGCTGAAGTTGCCTGTGAATGTGGAGTTGGTGGCATGTGAAACCCGCATGTGGAGCATTCGTTTGTGTGGGATGCTCTACCAGGTTCATTTCAGTCCTAGCCATACAAAGGGCACTAAGCATAGAGTGTGAAAACTGAGTTTCCTTGAGAGCTGCTTGGAAGCCTGATGGTGTGTGAAGTTAGTGAGCCAAATGGAGTTGTTCTCCCACAAGAACCACTCGGCTGATCCTTCTTCAATATGCCCTTCACCAACATGCAGTGTTTCCTTGATTGAATTAGCTCTCACACCAATATTTGCGTCTAGAGCCTTTGCATTGAGGGCTATCTGAAAACGGCTGTGGCGCTGAAGTTGCCTGTGAATGTGGAGTTGGTGGCATGTGAAACCCGCATGTGGAGCATTCGTTTGTGTGGGATGCTCTACCAGGTTCATTCCTAGATAATGCACTCAAAGGGCACTAAGCATAGAGTGTGAAAACTGAGTTTCCTTGAGAGCTGCTTGGAAGCCTGATGGTGTGTGAAGTTAGTGAGCCAAATGGAGTTGTTCTCCCACAAGAACCACTCGGCTGATCCTTCTTCAATATGCGCTTCACCAACATGCAGTGTTTCCTTGATTGAATTAGCTCTCACACCAATATTTGCGTCTAGAGCCTTTGCATTGAGGGCTATCTGAAAACGGCTGTGGCGCTGAAGTTGCCTGTGAATGTGGAGTTGGTGGCATGTGAAACCCGCATGTGGAGCATTCGTTTGTGTGGGATGCTCTACCAGGTTCATTTCAGTCCTAGCCATACAAAGGGCACTAAGCATAGAGTGTGAAAACTGAGTTTCCTTGAGAGCTGCTTGGAAGCCTGATGGAGTGTGAAGTTAGTGAGCCAAATGGAGTTGTTCTCCCACAAGAACCACTCGGCTGATCCTTCTTCAATATGCCCTTCACCAACATGCAGTGTTTCCTTGATTGAATTAGCTCTCACACCAATATTTGCGTCTAGAGCCTTTGCATTGAGGGCTATCTGAAAACGGCTGTGGCGCTGAAGTTGCCTGTGAATGTGGAGTTGGTGGCATGTGAAACCCGCATGTGGAGCATTCGTTTGTGTGGGATGCTCTACCAGGTTCATTCCTAGATAATGCACTCAAAGGGCACTAAGCATAGAGTGTGAAAACTGAGTTTCCTTGAGAGCTGCTTGGAAGCCTGATGGTGTGTGAAGTTAGTGAGCCAAATGGAGTTGTTCTCCCACAAGAACCACTCGGCTGATCCTTCTTCAATATGCGCTTCACCAACATGCAGTGTTTCCTTGATTGAATTAGCTCTCACACCAATATTTGCGTCTAGAGCCTTTGCATTGAGGGCTATCTGAAAACGGCTGTGGCGCTGAAGTTGCCTGTGAATGTGGAGTTGGTGGCATGTGAAACCCGCATGTGGAGCATTCGTTTGTGTGGGATGCTCTACCAGGTTCATTTCTAGATAATGCACTCAAAGGGCACTAAGCATAGAGTGTGAAAACTGAGTTTCCTTGAGAGCTGCTTGGAAGCCTGATGGTGTGTGAAGTTAGTGAGCCAAATGGAGTTGTTCTCCCACAAGAACCACTCGGCTGATCCTTCTTCAATATGCCCTTCACCAACATGCAGTGTTTCCTTGATTGAATTAGCTCTCACACCAATATTTGCGTCTAGAGCCTTTGCATTGAGGGCTATCTGAAAACGGCTGTGGCGCTGAAGTTGCCTGTGAATGTGGAGTTGGTGGCATGTGAAACCCGCATGTGGAGCATTCGTTTGTGTGGGATACTCTACCAGGTTCATTCCTAGATAATGCACTCAAAGGGCACTAAGCATAGAGTGTGAAAACTGAGTTTCCTTGAGAGCTGCTTGGAAGCCTGATGGTGTGTGAAGTTAGTGAGCCAAATGGAGTTGTTCTCCCACAAGAACCACTCGGCTGATCCTTCTTCAATATGCGCTTCACCAACATGCAGTGTTTCCTTGATTGAATTAGCTCTCACACCAATATTTGCGTCTAGAGCCTTTGCATTGAGGGCTATCTGAAAACGGCTGTGGCGCTGAAGTTGCCTGTGAATGTGGAGTTGGTGGCATGTGAAACCCGCATGTGGAGCATTCGTTTGTGTGGGATGCTCTACCAGGTTCATTTCAGTCCTAGCCATACAAAGGGCACTAAGCATAGAGTGTGAAAACTGAGTTTCCTTGAGAGCTGCTTGGAAGCCTGATGGAGTGTGAAGTTAGTGAGCCAAATGGAGTTGTTCTCCCACAAGAACCACTCGGCTGATCCTTCTTCAATATGCCCTTCACCAACATGCAGTGTTTCCTTGATTGAATTAGCTCTCACACCAATATTTGCGTCTAGAGCCTTTGCATTGAGGGCTATCTGAAAACGGCTGTGGCGCTGAAGTTGCCTGTGAATGTGGAGTTGGTGGCATGTGAAACCCGCATGTGGAGCATTCGTTTGTGTGGGATGCTCTACCAGGTTCATTTCTAGATAATGCACTCAAAGGGCACTAAGCATAGAGTGTGAAAACTGAGTTTCCTTGAGAGCTGCTTGGAAGCCTGATGGTGTGTGAAGTTAGTGAGCCAAATGGAGTTGTTCTCCCACAAGAACCACTCGGCTGATCCTTCTTCAATATGCCCTTCACCAACATGCAGTGTTTCCTTGATTGAATTAGCTCTCACACCAATATTTGCGTCTAGAGCCTTTGCATTGAGGGCTATCTGAAAACGGCTGTGGCGCTGAAGTTGCCTGTGAATGTGGAGTTGGTGGCATGTGAAACCCGCATGTGGAGCATTCGTTTGTGTGGGATGCTCTACCAGGTTCATTCCTAGATAATGCACTCAAAGGGCACTAAGCATAGAGTGTGAAAACTAAGTTTCCTTAAGAGCTGCTTGGAAACCTGATGGTGTGTGAAGTTAGTGAGCCAAATGGAGTTGTTCTCCCACAAGAACCACTCGGCTGATCCTTCTTCAATATGCCCTTCACCAACATGCAGTGTTTCCTTGATTGAATTAGCTCTCACACCAATATTTGCGTCTAGAGCCTTTGCATTGAGGGCTATCAGAAAATTGCTGTGGCGCTGAAGTTGCCTGTGAATGTGGAGTTGGTGGCATGTGAAACCCGCATGCGGAGCATTCGTTTATGTGGGATGCTCTACCAGGTTCATTCCTAGATAATGCACTCAAAGGGCACTAAGCATAGAGTGTGAAAACTGAGTTTCCTTGAGAGCTGCTTGGAAGCCTGATGGTGTGTGAAGTTAGTGAGCCAAATGGAGTTGTTCTCCCATAAGAACCACTCGGCTGATCCTTCTTCAATATGCGCTTCACCAACATGCAGTGTTTCCTTGATTGAATTAGCTCTCACACCAATATTTGCGTCTAGAGCCTTTGCATTGAGGGCTATCTGAAAACGACTGTGGCGCTGAAGTTGCCTGTGAATGTGGAGTTGGTGGCATGTGAAACCCGCATGTGGAGCATTCGTTTGTGTGGGATGCTCTACCAGGTTCATTCCTAGATAATGCACTCAAACGGCACTAAGCATAGAGTGTGAAAACTGAGTTTCCTTGAGAGCTGCTTGGAAGCCTGATGGTGTGTGAAGTTAGTGAGCCAAATGGAGTTGTTCTCCCACAAGAACCACTCGGCTGATCCTTCTTCAATATGCCCTTCACCAACATGCAGTGTGTTTCCTTGATTGAATTAGCTCTCACACCAATATTTGCGTCTAGAGCCTTTGCATTGAGGGCTATCTGAAAACGGCTATGGCGCTGAAGTTGCCTGTGAATGTGGAGTTGGTGGCATGTGAAACCCGCATGTGGAGCATTCGTTTGTGTGGGATGCTGAGCAAGCTTCATTTCAGTACTAGGCACACAAAGAGCACTAAGCGTAGAGTGTGAAAACTGAGTTTCCTTGAGAGCTGCTTGGAAGCCTGATGGTGTGTGAAGTTAGTGAGCCAAATGGTGTTGTTCTCCCACAAGAACCACTCGGCTGATCCTTCTTCAATATGCCCTTCACCAACATGCAGTGTTTCCTTGATTGAATTAGCTCTCAAACCAATATTTGCGTCTAGAGCCTTTGCATTGAGGGCTATCTGAAAACGGCTGTGGCGCTGAAGTTGCCTGTGAATGTGGAGTTGGTGGCATGTGAAACCCGCATGTGGAGCATTCGTTTGTGTGGGATGCTCTACCAGGTTCATTCCTAGATAATGCACTCAAAGGGCACTAAGCATAGAGTGTGAAAACTGAGTTTCCTTGAGAGCTGCTTGGAAGCCTGATGGTGTGTGAAGTTAGTGAGCCAAATGGAGTTGTTCTCCCACAAGAACCACTCGGCTGATCCTTCTTCAATATGCCCTTCACCAACATGCAGTGTTTCCTTGATTGAATTAGCTCTCACACCAATATTTGCGTCTAGAGCCTTTGCATTGAGGGCTATCTGAAAACGGCTGTGGCGCTGAAGTTGCCTGTGAATGTGGAATTGGTGGCATGTGAAACCCGCATGTGGAGCATTCGTTTGTGTGGGATGCTCTACCAGGTTTATTCCTAGATAATGCACTCAAAGGGCACTAAGCATAGAGTGTGAAAACTGAGTTTCCTTGAGAGCTGCTTGGAAGCCTGATGGTGTGTGAAGTTAGTGAGCCAAATGGAGTTGTTCTCCCACAAGAACCAC
>NW_026697521.1:0-26016 GCF_030435755.1 Ochotona princeps
GTCCTAGGCACTCATAGGGCACTAAGCATAGAGTGTGAAAACTGAGTTTCCTTGAGAGCTGCTTGGAAGCCTGATGGTGTGTGAAGTTAGTGATCCAAATGGAGTTGTTCTCCCACAAGAACCACTCGGCTGATCCTTCTTCAATATGCCCTTCACCAACATGCAGTGTGTCCTTGATTGAATTAGCTCTCACACCAATATTTGCGTCTAGAGCCTTTGCATTGAGGGCTATCTGAAAACGGCTGTGGCGCTGAAGTTGCCTGTGAATGTGGAGTTGGTGGCATGTGAAACCCGCATGTGGAGCATTCGTTTGTGTGGGATGCTCTACCAGGTTCATTCCTAGATAATGCACTCAAAGGGCACTAAGCATAGAGTGTGAAAACTGAGTTTCCTTGAGAGCTGCTTGGAAGCCTGATGGTGTGTGACAAATGGAGTTGTTCTCCCACAAGAACCACTCGGCTGATCCTTCTTCAATATGCCCTTCACCAACATGCAGTGTTTCCTTGATTGAATTAGCTCTCACACCAATATTTGCGTCTAGAGCCTTTGCATTGAGGGCTATCTGAAAACGGCTGTGGCGCTGAAGTTGCCTGTGAATGTGGAGTTGGTGGCATGTGAAACCCGCATGTGGAGCATTCGTTTATGTGGGATGCTGACCAAGCTTCAATTCAGTCCTAGGCACTCATAGGGCACTAAGCATAGAGTGTGAAAACTGAGTTTCCTTGAGAGCTGCTTGGAAGCCTGATGGTGTGTGAAGTTAGTGAGCCAAATGGAGTTGTTCTCCCACAAGAACCACTCGGCTGATCCTTCTTCAATATGCCTTTCACCAACATGCAGTGTTTCCTTGATTGAATTAGCTCTCACACCAATATTTGCGTCTAGAGCCTTTGCATTGAGGGCTATCTGAAAACGACTGTGGCGCTGAAGTTGCCTGTGAATGTGGAGTTGGTGGCATGTGAAACCCGCATGTGGAGCATTCGTTTGTGTGGGATGCTCTACCAGGTTCATTTCAGTCCTTGTCACGAAAAGGGCACTAAGCATAGAGTGTGAAAACTGAGTTTCCTTGAGAGCTGCTTGGAAGCCTGATGGTGTGTGAAGTTAGTGAGCCAAATGGAGTTGTTCTCCCACAAGAACCACTCGGCTGATCCTTCTTCAATATGCCCTTCACCAACATGCAGTGTTTCCTTGATTGAATTAGCTCTCACACCAATATTTGCGTCTAGAGCCTTTGCATTGAGGGCTATCTGAAAACGGCTGTGGCGCTGAAGTTGCCTGTGAATGTGGAGTTGGTGGCATGTGAAACCCGCATGTGGAGCATGCGTTTGTGTGGGATGCTCTACCAGGTTCATTCCTAGATAATGCACTCAAAGGGCACTAAGCATAGAGTGTGAAAACTGAGTTTCCTTGAGAGCTGCTTGGAAGCCTGATGGTGTGTGAAGTTAGTGAGCCAAATGGAGTTGTTCTCCCACAAGAACCACTCGGCTGATCCTTCTTCAATATGCCCTTCACCAACATGCAGTGTTTCCTTGATTGAATTAGCTCTCACACCAATATTTGCGTCTAGAGCCTTTGCATTGAGGGCTATCTGAAAACGGCTGTGGCGCTGAAGTGGCCTGTGAATGTGGAGTTGGTGGCATGTGAAACCCGCATGTGGAGCATTCGTTTATGTGGGATGCTGACCAAGCTTCAATTCAGTCCTAGGCACTCATAGGGCACTAAGCATAGAGTGTGAAAACTGAGTTTCCTTGAGAGCTGCTTGGAAGCCTGATGGTGTGTGAAGTTAGTGATCCAAATGGAGTTGTCCTCCCACAAGAACCACTCGGCTGATCCTTCTTCAATATGCCCTTCACCAACATGCAGTGTTTCCTTGATTGAATTAGCTCTCACACCAATATTTGCGTCTAGAGCCTTTGCATTGAGGGCTATCTGAAAACGGCTGTGGCGCTGAAGTTGCCTGTGAATGTGGAGTTGGTGGCATGTGAAACCCGCATGTGGAGCATTCGTTTGTGTGGGATGCTGACCAAGCTTCATTTCAGTCCTAGGCACACAAAGAGCACTAAGCATAGAGTGTGAAAACTGAGTTTCCTTGAGAGCTGCTTGGAAGCCTGATGGTGTGTGAAGTTAGTGAGCCAAATGGAGTTGTTCTCCCACAAGAACCACTCGGCTGATCCTTCTTCAATATGCCCTTCACCAACATGCAGTGTTTCCTTGATTGAATTAGCTCTCACACCAATATTTGCGTCTAGAGCCTTTGCATTGAGGGCTATCTGAAAACGGCTGTGGCGCTGAAGTTGCCTGTGAATGTGGAGTTGGTGGCATGTGAAACCCGCATGTGGAGCATTCGTTGTGTGGGATGCTCTACCAGGTTCATTCCTAGATAATGCACTCAAAGGGCACTAAACATAGAGTGTGAAAACTGAGTTTCCTTGAGAGCTGCTTGGAAGCCTGATGGTGTGTGAAGTTAGTGAGCCAAATGGAGTTGTTCTCCCACAAGAACCACTCGGCTGATCCTTCTTCAATATGCCCTTCACCAACATGCAATGTTTCCTTGATTGAATTAGCTCACACAACAATATTTGTGTCTAGAGCCTTTGCATTGAGGGCTATCTGAAAACGGCTGTGGCGCTGAAGTTGCCTGTGAATGTGGAGTTGGTGGCATGTGAAACCCGCATGTGGAGCATTCGTTTGTGTCGGATGCTCTCCAAGCTTCAATTCAGTCCTAGGCACTCATAGGGCACTAAGCATAGAGTGTGAAAACTGAGTTTCCTTGAGAGCTGCTTGGAAGCCTGATGGTGTGTGAAGTTAGTGAGCCAAATGGAGTTGTTCTCCCACAAGAACCACTCGGCTGATCCTTCTTCAATATGCCCTTCACCAACATGCAGTGTGTCCTTGATTGAATTAGCTCTCACACCAATATTTGCGTCTAGAGCCTTTGCATTGAGGGCTATCTGAAAACGGCTGTGGCGCTGAAGTTGCCTGTGAATGTGGAGTTGGTGGCATGTGAAACCCGCATGTGGAGCATTCGTTTCTGTGGGATGCTCTCCAAGCTTCAATTCAGTCCTAGGCACTCATAGGGCACTAAGCATAGAGTGTGAAAACTGAGTTTCCTTGAGAGCTGCTTGGAAGCCTGATGGTGTGTGAAGTTAGTGAGCCAAATGGAGTTGTTCTCCGACAAGAACCACTCGGCTGATCCTTCTTCAATATGCCCTTCACCAACATGCAGTGTTTCCTTGATTGAATTAGCTCTCACACCAATATTTGCGTCTAGAGCCTTTGCATTGAGGGCTATCTGAAAACGGCTGTGGCGCTGAAGTTGCCTGTGAATGTGGAGTTGGTGGCATGTGAAACCCGCATGTGGAGCATTCGTTTATGTGGGATGCTCTCCAAGCTTCAATTCAGTCCTAGGTACTCATAGGGCACTAAGCATAGAGTGTGAAAACTGAGTTTCCTTGAGAGCTGCTTGGAAGCCTGATGGTGTGTGAAGTTAGTGAGCCAAATGGAGTTGTTCTCCCACAAGAACCACTCGGCTGATCCTTCTTCAATATGCCCTTCACCAACATGCAGTGTTTCCTTGATTGAATTAGCTCTCACACCAATATTTGCGTCTAGAGCCATTGCATTGAGGGCTATCTGAAAACAGCTTTTTCTCTGAAGTTGCTTGTGAATGTGGAGTTGGTGGCATGTGAAACCCGCATGTGGAGCATTCGTTTGTGTGGGATGCTCTACCAGGTTCATTCCTAGATAATGCACTCAAAGGGCACTAAACATAGACTGTGAAAACTGAGTTTCCTTGAGAGCTGCTTGGAAGCCTGATGGTGTGTGAAGTTAGTGAGCCAAATGGAGTTGTTCTCCCACAAGAACCACTCGGCTGATCCTTCTTCAATATGCCCTTCACCAACATGCAGTGTTTCCTTGATTGAATTAGCTCTCACACCAATATTTGCGTCTAGAGCCTTTGCATTGAGGGCTATCTGAAAACGGCTGTGGCGCTGAAGTTGCCTGTGAATGTGGAGTTGGTGGCATGTGAAACCCGCATGTGGAGCATTCGTTTCTGTGGGATGCTCTCCAAGCTTCAATTCAGTCCTAGGCACTCATAGGGCACTAAGCATAGAGTGTGAAAACTGAGTTTCCTTGAGAGCTGCTTGGAAGCCTGATGGTGTGTGAAGTTAGTGAGCCAAATGGAGTTGTTCTCCCACAAGAACCACTCGGCTGATCCTTCTTCAATATGCCCTTCACCAACATGCAGTGTTTCCTTGATTGAATTAGCTCTCACACCAATATTTGCGTCTAGAGCCTTTGCATTGAGGGCTATCTGAAAACGGCTGTGGCGCTGAAGTTGCCTGTGAATGTGGAGTTGGTGGCATGTGAAACCCGCATGTGGAGCATTCGTTTATGTGGGATGCTCTCCAAGCTTCAATTCAGTCCTAGGTACTCATAGGGCACTAAGCATAGAGTGTGAAAACTGAGTTTCCTTGAGAGCTGCTTGGAAGCCTGATGGTGTGTGAAGTTAGTGAGCCAAATGGAGTTGTTCTCCCACAAGAACCACTCGGCTGATCCTTCTTCAATATGCCCTTCACCAACATGCAGTGTTTCCTTGATTGAATTAGCTCTCACACCAATATTTGTGTCTAGAGCCTTTGCATTGAGGGCTATCTGAAAACGGCTGTGGCGCTGAAGTTGCCTGTGAATGTGGAGTTGGTGGCATGTGAAACCCGCATGTGGAGCATTCGTTTGTGTGGGATGCTCTACCAGGTTCATTCCTAGATAATGCACTCAAAGGGCACTAAGCATAGAGTGTGAAAACTGAGTTTCCTTGAGAGCTGCTTGGAAGCCTGATGGTGTGTGAAGTTAGTGAGCCAAATGGAGTTGTTCTCCCACAAGAACCACTCGGCTGATCCTTCTTCAATATACCCTTCACCAACATGCAGTGTTTCCTTGATTGAATTAGCTCTCACACCAATATTTGTGTCTAGAGCCTTTGCATTGAGGGCTATCTGAAAACGGCTGTGGCGCTGAAGTTGCCTGTGAATGTGGAGTTGGTGGCATGTGAAACCCGCATGTGGAGCATGCGTTTGTGTGGGATGCTGACCAAGCTTCATTTCAGTCCTGGGCACACAAAGATCACTAAGCATAGAGTGTGAAAACTGAGTTTCCTTGAGAGCTGCTTGGAAGCCTGATGGTGTGTGAAGTTAGTGAGCCAAATGGAGTTGTTCTCCCACAAGAACCACTCGGCTGATCCTTCTTCAATATGCCCTTCACCAACATGCAGTGTTTCCTTGATTCAATTAGCTCTCACACCAATATTTGCGTCTAGAGCCTTTGCATTGAGGGCTATCTGAAAACGACTGTGGCGCTGAAGTTGCCTGTGAATGTGGAGTTGGTGGCATGTGAAACCCGCATGTGGAGCATTCGTTTGTGTGGGATGCTCTACCAGGTTCATTTCAGTCCTTGTCATGAAAGGGCACTAAGCATAGAGTGTGAAAACTGAGTTTCTTTGATAGATGCTTGGAAGCATGATGGTGTGTGAAGTTAGTGAGCCAAATGGAGTTATTCTCCCACAAGAACCACTTGGCTGATCCTTCTTCAATATGCCCTTCACCAACATGCAGTGTTTCCTTGATTGAATTAGCTCTCACACCAATATTTGCGTCTAGAGCCATTGCATTGAGGGCTATCTGAAAACAGCTGTTTCTCTGAAGTTGCTTGTGAATGTGGAGTTGGTGGCATGTGAAACCCGTATGTGGAGCATTCGTTTGTGTCGGATGCTCTACCAGGTTCATTCCTAGATAATGCACTCAAAGGGCACTAAGCATAGAGTGTGAAAACTGAGTTTCCTTGAGAGCTGCTTGGAAGCCTGATGGTGTGTGAAGTTAGTGAGCCAAATGGAGTTGTTCTCCCACAAGAACCACTCGGCTGATCCTTCTTCAATATGCCCTTCACCAACATGCAGTGTTTCCTTGATTGAATTAGCTCTCACACCAATATTTGCGTCTAGAGCCTTTACATTGAGGGCTATCTGAAAACGGCTGTGGCGCTGAAGTTGCCTGTGAATGTGGAGTTGGTGGCATGTGAAACCCGCATGTGGAGCATTCGTTTATGTGGGATGCTGACCAAGCTTCAACTCAGTCCTAGGCACTCATAGGGCACTAAGCATAGAGTGTGAAAACTGAGTTTCCTTGAGAGCTGCTTGGAAGCCTGATGGTGTGTGAAGTTAGTGAGCCAAATGGAGTTGTTCTCCCACAAGAACCACTCGGCTGATCCTTCTTCAATATGCCCTTCACCAACATGCAGTGTTTCCTTGATTGAATTAGCTCTCACACCAATATTTGCGTCTAGAGCCTTTGCATTGAGGGCTATCTGAAAACGGCTGTGGCGCTGAAGTTGCCTGTGAATGTGGAGTTGGTGGCATGTGAAACCCGCATGTGGAGCATTCGTTTATGTGGGATGCTGACCAAGCTTCATTTCAGTCCTGGGCACACAAAGAGCACTAAGCATAGAGTGTGAAAACTGAGTTTCCTTGAGAGCTGCTTGGAAGCCTGATGGTGTGTGAAGTTAGTGAGCCAAATGGAGTTGTTCTCCCACAAGAACCACTCGGCTGATCCTTCTTCAATATGCCCTTCACCAACATGCAGTGTTTCCTTGATTGAATTAGCTCTCACACCAATATTTGCGTCTAGAGCCTTTGCATTGAGGGCTATCTGAAAACGGCTGTGGCGCTGAAGTTGCCTGTGAATGTGGAGTTGGTGGCATGTGAAACCCGCATGTGGAGCATTCGTTTGTGTGGGATGCTCTACCAGGTTCATTTCAGTCCTAGCCATGAAAAGGGCACTAAGCAAAGAGTGTGAAAACTGAGTTTCCTTGAGAGCTGCTTGGAAGCCTGATGGTGTGTGAAGTTAGTGAGCCAAATGGAGTTGTTCTCCCACAAGAACCACTCGGCTGATCCTTCTTCAATATGCCCTTCACCAACATGCAGTGTTTCCTTGATTGAATTAGCTCTCACACCAATATTTGCGTCTAGAGCCTTTGCATTGAGGGCTATGTGAAAACGGCTGTGGCGCTGAAGTTGCCTGTGAATGTGGAGTTGGTGGCATGTGAAACCCGCATGTGGAGCATTCGTTTGTGTGGGATGCTCTACCAGGTTCATTCCTAGATAATGCACTCAAAGGGCACTAAGCATAGAGTGTGAAAACTGAGTTTCCTTGAGAGCTGCTTGGAAGCCTGATAGTGTGTGAAGTTAGTGAGCCAAATGGAGTTGTCCTCCCACAAGAACCACTCGGCTGATCCTTCTTCAATATGCCCTTCATCAACATGCAGTGTTTCCTTGATTGAATTAGCTCTCACACCAATATTTGCGTCTAGAGCCTTTGCATTGAGGGCTATCTGAAAACGGCTGTGGCGCTGAAGTTGCCTGTGAATGTGGAGTTGGTGGCATGTGAAACCCGCATGTGGAGCATTCGTTTATATGGGATGCTCACCAAGCTTCATTTCAGTCCTAGGCACTCATAGGGCACTAAGCATAGAGTGTGAAAATTGAGTTTCCTTGAGAGCTGCTTGGAAGCCTGATGGTGTGTGAAGTTAGTGAGCCAAATGGAGTTGTCCTCCCACAAGAACCACTCGGCTGATCCTTCTTCAATATGCCCTTCACCAACATGCAGTGTTTCCTTGATTGAATTAGCTCTCACACCAATATTTGCGTCTAGAGCCTTTGCATTGAGGGCTATCTGAAAACGGCTGTGGCGCTGAAGTTGCCTGTGAATGTGGAGTTGGTGGCATGTGAAACCCGCATGTGGAGCATTCGTTTATGTGGGATGCTCTCCAAGCTTCAATTCAGTCCTAGGCACTCATAGGGCACTAAGCATAGAGTGTGAAAACTGAGTTTCCTTGAGAGCTGCTTGGAAGCCTGATGGTGTGTGAAGTTAGTGAGCCAAATGGAGTTGTTCTCCCACAAGAACCACTCGGCTGATCCTTCTTCAATATGCCCTTCACCAACATGCAGTGTTTCCTTGATTGAATTAGCTCTCACACCAATATTTGCGTCTAGAGCCTTTGCATTGAGGGCTATCTGAAAACGGCTGTGGCGCTGAAGTTGCCTGTGAATGTGGAGTTGGTGGCATGTGAAACCCGCATGTGGAGCATTCGTTTATGTGGGATGCTCTCCAAGCTTCAATTCAGTCCTAGGCACTCATAGGGCACTAAGCATAGAGTGTGAAAACTGAGTTTCCTTGAGAGCTGCTTGGAAGCCTGATGGTGTGTGAAGTTAGTGAGCCAAATGGAGTTGTTCTCCCACAAGAACCACTCGGCTGATCCTTCTTCAATATGCCCTTCACCAACATGCAGTGTTTCCTTGATTGAATTAGCTCTCACACCAATATTTGCGTCTAGAGCCTTTGCATTGAGGGCTATCTGAAAACGGCTGTGGCGCTGAAGTTGCCTGTGAATGTGGAGTTGGTGGCATGTGAAACCCGCATGTGGAGCATTCATTTGTGTGGGATGCTCTACCAGGTTCATTCCTAGATAATGCACTCAAAGGGCACTAAGCATAGAGTGTGAAAACTGAGTTTCTTTGAGAGCTGCTTGGAAACCTGATGGTGTGTGAAGTTAGTGAGCCAAATGGAGTTGTTCTCCCACAAGAACCACTCGGCTGATCCTTCTTCAATATGCCCTTCACCAACATGCAGTGTTTCCTTGATTGAATTAGCTCTCACACCAATATTTGCGTCTAGAGCCTTTGCATTGAGGGCTATCTGAAAACGGCTGTGGCGCTGAAGTTGCCTGTGAATGTGGAGTTGGTGGCATGTGAAACCCGCATGTGGAGCATTCGTTTGTGTGGGATGCTGACCAAGCTTCATTTCAGTCCTAGGCACACAAAGAGCACTAAGCATAGAGTGTGAAAACTGAGTTTCCTTGAGAGCTGCTTGGAAGCCTGATGGTGTGTGAAGTTAGTGAGCCAAATGGAGTTGTTCTCCCACAAGAACCACTCGACTGATCCTTCTTCAATATGCCCTTCACCAACATGCAGTGTTTCCTTGATTGAATTAGCTCTCACACCAATATTTGCTTCTAGAGCCTTTGCATTGAGGGCTATGTGAAAACGGCTGTGGCGCTGAAGTTGCCTGTGAATGTGGAGTTGGTGGCATGTGAAACCCGCATGTGGAGCATTCATTTATGTGGGATGCTCTCCAAGCTTCAATTCAGTCCTAGGCACTCATAGGGCACTAAGCATAGAGTGTGAAAACTGAGTTTCCTTGAGAGCTGCTTGGAAGCCTGATGGTGTGTGAAGTTAGTGAGCCAAATGGAGTTGTTCTCCCACAAGAACCACTCGGCTGATCCTTCTTCAATATGCCCTTCACCAACATGCAGTGTTTCCTTGATTGAATTAGCTCTCACACTAATATTTGCGTCTAGAGCCTTTGCATTGAGGGCTATCTGAAAACGGCTGTGGCGCTGAAGTTGCCTGTGAATGTGGAGTTGGTGGCATGTGAAACCCGCATGTGGAGCATGCGTTTATGTGGGATGCTCTACCAGGTTCATTCCTAGATAATGCACTCAAAGGGCACTAAGCATAGAGTGTGAAAACTGAGTTTCCTTGAGAGCTGCTTGGAAGCCTGATGGTGTGTGAAGTTAGTGAACCAAATGGAGTTGTTCTCCCACAAGAACCACTCGGCTGATCCTTCTTCAATATGCCCTTCACCAACATGCAGTGTTTCCTTGATTGAATTAGCTCTCACACCAATATTTGCGTCTAGAGCCTTTGCATTGAGGGCTATCTGAAAACGGCTGTGGCGCTGAAGTTGCCTGTGAATGTGGAGTTGGTGGCATGTGAAACCCGCATGTGGAGCATTCGTTTGTGTGGGATGCTGACCAAGCTTCATTTCAGTCCTAGGCACACAAAGAGCACTAAGCATAGAGTGTGAAAACTGAGTTTCCTTGAGAGCTGCTTGGAAGCCTGATGGTGTGTGAAGTTAGTGAGCCAAATGGAGTTGTTCTCCCACAAGAACCACTCGGCTGATCCTTCTTCAATATGCCCTTCATCAACATGCAGTGTTTCCTTGATTGAATTAGCTCTCACACCAATATTTGCGTCTAGAGCCTTTGCATTGAGGGCTATCTGAAAACGGCTGTGGCGCTGAAGTTGCCTGTGAATGTGGAGTTGGTGGCATGTGAAACCCGCATGTGGAGCATTCGTTTATATGGGATGCTCACCAAGCTTCATTTCAGTCCTAGGCACTCATAGGGCACTAAGCATAGAGTGTGAAAATTGAGTTTCCTTGAGAGCTGCTTGGAAGCCTGATGGTGTGTGAAGTTAGTGAGCCAAATGGAGTTGTCCTCCCACAAGAACCACTCGGCTGATCCTTCTTCAATATGCCCTTCACCAACATGCAGTGTTTCCTTGATTGAATTAGCTCTCACACCAATATTTGCGTCTAGAGCCTTTGCATTGAGGGCTATCTGAAAACGGCTGTGGCGCTGAAGTTGCCTGTGAATGTGGAGTTGGTGGCATGTGAAACCCGCATGTGGAGCATTCGTTTATGTGGGATGCTCTCCAAGCTTCAATTCAGTCCTAGGCACTCATAGGGCACTAAGCATAGAGTGTGAAAACTGAGTTTCCTTGAGAGCTGCTTGGAAGCCTGATGGTGTGTGAAGTTAGTGAGCCAAATGGAGTTGTTCTCCCACAAGAACCACTCGGCTGATCCTTCTTCAATATGCCCTTCACCAACATGCAGTGTTTCCTTGATTGAATTAGCTCTCACACCAATATTTGCGTCTAGAGCCTTTGCATTGAGGGCTATCTGAAAACGGCTGTGGCGCTGAAGTTGCCTGTGAATGTGGAGTTGGTGGCATGTGAAACCCGCATGTGGAGCATTCGTTTATGTGGGATGCTCTCCAAGCTTCAATTCAGTCCTAGGCACTCATAGGGCACTAAGCATAGAGTGTGAAAACTGAGTTTCCTTGAGAGCTGCTTGGAAGCCTGATGGTGTGTGAAGTTAGTGAGCCAAATGGAGTTGTTCTCCCACAAGAACCACTCGGCTGATCCTTCTTCAATATGCCCTTCACCAACATGCAGTGTTTCCTTGATTGAATTAGCTCTCACACCAATATTTGCGTCTAGAGCCTTTGCATTGAGGGCTATCTGAAAACGGCTGTGGCGCTGAAGTTGCCTGTGAATGTGGAGTTGGTGGCATGTGAAACCCGCATGTGGAGCATTCATTTGTGTGGGATGCTCTACCAGGTTCATTCCTAGATAATGCACTCAAAGGGCACTAAGCATAGAGTGTGAAAACTGAGTTTCCTTGAGAGCTGCTTGGAAACCTGATGGTGTGTGAAGTTAGTGAGCCAAATGGAGTTGTTCTCCCACAAGAACCACTCGGCTGATCCTTCTTCAATATGCCCTTCACCAACATGCAGTGTTTCCTTGATTGAATTAGCTCTCACACCAATATTTGCGTCTAGAGCCTTTGCATTGAGGGCTATCTGAAAACGGCTGTGGCGCTGAAGTTGCCTGTGAATGTGGAGTTGGTGGCATGTGAAACCCGCATGTGGAGCATTCGTTTGTGTGGGATGCTGACCAAGCTTCATTTCAGTCCTAGGCACACAAAGAGCACTAAGCATAGAGTGTGAAAACTGAGTTTCCTTGAGAGCTGCTTGGAAGCCTGATGGTGTGTGAAGTTAGTGAGCCAAATGGAGTTGTTCTCCCACAAGAACCACTCGACTGATCCTTCTTCAATATGCCCTTCACCAACATGCAGTGTTTCCTTGATTGAATTAGCTCTCACACCAATATTTGCTTCTAGAGCCTTTGCATTGAGGGCTATGTGAAAACGGCTGTGGCGCTGAAGTTGCCTGTGAATGTGGAGTTGGTGGCATGTGAAACCCGCATGTGGAGCATTCATTTATGTGGGATGCTCTCCAAGCTTCAATTCAGTCCTAGGCACTCATAGGGCACTAAGCATAGAGTGTGAAAACTGAGTTTCCTTGAGAGCTGCTTGGAAGCCTGATGGTGTGTGAAGTTAGTGAGCCAAATGGAGTTGTTCTCCCACAAGAACCACTCGGCTGATCCTTCTTCAATATGCCCTTCACCAACATGCAGTGTTTCCTTGATTGAATTAGCTCTCACACTAATATTTGCGTCTAGAGCCTTTGCATTGAGGGCTATCTGAAAACGGCTGTGGCGCTGAAGTTGCCTGTGAATGTGGAGTTGGTGGCATGTGAAACCCGCATGTGGAGCATGCGTTTATGTGGGATGCTCTACCAGGTTCATTCCTAGATAATGCACTCAAAGGGCACTAAGCATAGAGTGTGAAAACTGAGTTTCCTTGAGAGCTGCTTGGAAGCCTGATGGTGTGTGAAGTTAGTGAACCAAATGGAGTTGTTCTCCCACAAGAACCACTCGGCTGATCCTTCTTCAATATGCCCTTCACCAACATGCAGTGTTTCCTTGATTGAATTAGCTCTCACACCAATATTTGCGTCTAGAGCCTTTGCATTGAGGGCTATCTGAAAACGGCTGTGGCGCTGAAGTTGCCTGTGAATGTGGAGTTGGTGGCATGTGAAACCCGCATGTGGAGCATTCGTTTGTGTGGGATGCTGACCAAGCTTCATTTCAGTCCTAGGCACACAAAGAGCACTAAGCATAGAGTGTGAAAACTGAGTTTCCTTGAGAGCTGCTTGGAAGCCTGATGGTGTGTGAAGTTAGTGAGCCAAATGGAGTTGTTCTCCCACAAGAACCACTCGACTGATCCTTCTTCAATATGCCCTTCACCAACATGCAGTGTTTCCTTGATTGAATTAGCTCTCACACCAATATTTGCTTCTAGAGCCTTTGCATTGAGGGCTATGTGAAAACGGCTGTGGCGCTGAAGTTGCCTGTGAATGTGGAGTTGGTGGCATGTGAAACCCGCATGTGGAGCATTCATTTATGTGGGATGCTCTCCATGCTTCAATTCAGTCCTAGGCACTCATAGGGCACTAAGCATAGAGTGTGAAAACTGAGTTTCCTTGAGAGCTGCTTGGAAGCCTGATGGTGTGTGAAGTTAGTGAGCCAAATGGAGTTGTTCTCCCACAAGAACCACTCGGCTGATCCTTCTTCAATATGCCCTTCACCAACATGCAGTGTTTCCTTGATTGAATTAGCTCTCACACCAATATTTGCGTCTAGAGCCTTTGCATTGAGGGCTATCTGAAAACGGCTGTGGCGCTGAAGTTGCCTGTGAATGTGGAGTTGGTGGCATGTGAAACCCGCATGTGGAGCATTCGTTTGTGTGGGATGCTATACCAGGTTCATTTTAGTCCTTGCCATGAAAAGGGCACTAAGCATAGAGTGTGAAAACTGAGTTTCCTTGAGAGCTGCTTGGAAGCCTGATGGTGTGTGAAGTTAGTGAGCCAAATGGAGTTGTTCTCCCACAAGAACCACTCGGCTGATCCTTCTTCAATATGCCCTTCACCAACATGCAGTGTTTCCTTGATTGAATTAGCTCTCACACCAATATTTGCGTCTAGAGCCTTTGCATTGAGGGCTATCTGAAAACGGCTGTGGCGCTGAAGTTGCCTGTGAATGTGGAGTTGGTGGCATGTGAAACCCGCATGTGGAGCATTCGTTTATGTGGGATGCTGACCAAGCTTCATTTCAGTCCTAGGCACAAAAAAGGGCTCTAAGCATAGAGTGTGAAAACTGAGTTTCCTTGAGAGCTGCTTGGAAGCCTGATGGTGTGTGAAGTTAGTGATCCAAATGGAGTTGTTCTCCCACAAGAACCACTCGGCTGATCCTTCTTCAATATGCCCTTCACCAACATGCAGTGTTTCCTTGATTGAATTAGCTCTCACACCAATATTTGCGTCTAGAGCCTTTGCATTGAGGGCTATCTGAAAACGGCTGTGGCGCTGAAGTTGCCTGTGAATGTGGAGTTGGTGGCATGTGAAACCCGCATGTGGAGCATTCGTTTGTGTGGGATGCTGACCAAGCTTCTTTTCAGTCCTAGGCACACAAAGAGCACTAAGCATAGAGTGTGAAAACTGAGTTTCCTTGAGAGCTGCTTGGAAGCCTGATGGTGTGTGAAGTTAGTGAGCCAAATGGAGTTGTTCTCCCACAAGAACCACTCGGCTGATCCTTCTTCAATATGCCCTTCACCAACATGCAGTGTTTCCTTGATTGAATTAGCTCTCACACCAATATTTGCGTCTAGAGCCTTTGCATTGAGGGCTATCTGAAAACGGCTGTGGCGCTGAAGTTGCCTGTGAATGTGGAGTTGGTGGCATGTGAAACCCGCATGTGGAGCATTCGTTTATGTGGGATGCTCTCCAAGCTTCAATTCAGTCCTAGGCACTCATAGGGCACTAAGCATAGAGTGTGAAAACTGAGTTTCCTTGAGAGCTGCTTGGAAGCCTGATAGTGTGTGAAGTTAGTGAGCCAAATGGAGTTGTCCTCCCACAAGAACCACTCGGCTGATCCTTCTTCAATATGCCCTTCACCAACATGCAGTGTTTCCTTGATTGAATTAGCTCTCACACCAATATTTGCGTCTAGAGCCTTTGCATTGAGGGCTATCTGAAAACAGCTGTGGCGCTGAAGTTGCCTGTGAATGTGGAGTTGGTGGCATGTGAAACCTGCATGTGGAGCATTCGTTTATGTGGGATGCTCACCAAGCTTCATTTCAGTCCTAGGCACTCATAGGGCACTAAGCATAGAGTGTGAAAATTGAGTTTCCTTGAGAGCTGCTTGGAAGCCTGATGGTGTGTGAAGTTAGTGAGCCAAATGGAGTTGTTCTCCCACAAGAACCACTCGGCTGATCCTTCTTCAATATGCCCTTCACCAACATGCAGTGTGTCCTTGATTGAATTAGCTCTCACACCAATATTTGCGTCTAGAGCCTTTGCATTGAGGGCTATCTGAAAACGGCTGTGGCGCTGAAGTTGCCTGTGAATGTGGAGTTGGTGGCATGTGAAACCCGCATGTGTAGCATTCGTTTATGTGGGATGCTCTCCAAGCTTCAATTCAGTCCTAGGCACTCATAGGGCACTAAGCATAGAGTGTGAAAACTGAGTTTCCTTGAGAGCTGCTTGGAAGCCTGATGGTGTGTGAAGTTAGTGATCCAAATGGAGTTGTTCTCCCACAAGAACCACTCGGCTGATCCTTCTTCAATATGCCCTTCACCAACATGCAGTGTTTCCTTGATTGAATTAGCTCTCACACCAATATTTGCGTCTACAGCCTTTGCATTGAGGGCTATCTGAAAACGGCTGTGGCGCTGAAGTTGCCTGTGAATGTGGAGTTGGTGGCATGTGAAACCCGCATGTGGAGCATTCGTTTATGTGGGATGCTCTCCAAGCTTCAATTCAGTCCTAGGCACTCATAGGGCACTAAGCATAGAGTGTGAAAACTGAGTTTCCTTGAGAGCTGCTTGGAAGCCTGATGGTGTGTGAAGTTAGTGAGCCAAATGGAGTTGTTCTCCCACAAGAACCACTCGGCTGATCCTTCTTCAATATGCCCTTCACCAACATGCAGTGTTTCCTTGATTGAATTAGCTCTCACACCAATATTTGCGTCTAGAGCCTTTGCATTGAGGGCTATCTGAAAACGGCTGTGGCGCTGAAGTTGCCTGTGAATGTGGAGTTGGTGGCATGTGAAACCCGCATGTGGAGCATGCGTTTATGTGGGATGCTCTACCAGGTTCATTCCTAGATAATGCACTCAAAGGGCACTAATCATAGAGTGTGAAAACTGAGTTTCCTTGAGAGCTGCTTGGAAGCCTGATAGTGTGTGAAGTTAGTGAGCCAAATGGAGTTGTTCTCCCACAAGAACCACTCGGCTGATCCTTCTTCAATATGCCCTTCACCAACATGCAGTGTGTCCTTGATTGAATTAGCTCTCACACCAATATTTGCGTCTAGAGCCTTTGCATTGAGGGCTATCTGAAAACGGCTGTGGCGCTGAAGTTGCCTGTGAATGTGGAGTTGGTGGCATGTGAAACCCGCATGTGGAGCATTCGTTTGTGTGGGATGCTGACCAAGCTTCATTTCAGTCCTAGGCACACAAAGAGCACTAAGCATAGAGTGTGAAAACTGAGTTTCCTTGAGAGCTGCTTGGAAGCCTGATGGTGTGTGAAGTTAGTGAGCCAAATGGAGTTGTTCTCCCACAAGAACCACTCGACTGATCCTTCTTCAATATGCCCTTCACCAACATGCAGTGTTTCCTTGATTGAATTAGCTCTCACACCAATATTTGCTTCTAGAGCCTTTGCATTGAGGGCTATGTGAAAACGGCTGTGGCGCTGAAGTTGCCTGTGAATATGCAGTTGGTGGCATGTGAAACCCGCATGTGGAGCATTCATTTGTGTGGGATGCTCTCCAAGCTTCAATTCAGTCCTAGGCACTCATAGGGCACTAAGCATAGAGTGTGAAAACTGAGTTTCCTTGAGAGCTGCTTGGAAGCCTGATGGTGTGTGAAGTTAGTGAGCCAAATGGAGTTGTTCTCCCACAAGAACCACTCGGCTGATCCTTCTTCAATATGCCCTTCACCAACATGCAGTGTTTCCTTGATTGAATTAGCTCTCACACCAATATTTGCGTCTAGAGCCTTTGCATTGAGGGCTATCTGAAAACGGCTGTGGCGCTGAAGTTGCCTGTGAATGTGGAGTTGGTGGCATGTGAAACCCGCATGTGGAGCATTCGTTTGTGTGGGATGCTCTACCAGGTTCATTTCAGTCCTTGCCCTGAAAAGGGCACTAAGCATAGAGTGTGAAAACTGAGTTTCCTTGAGAGCTGCTTGGAAGCCTGATGGTGTGTGAAGTTAGTGAGCCAAATGGAGTTGTTCTCCCACAAGAACCACTCGGCTGATCCTTCTTCAATATGCCCTTCACCAACATGCAGTGTTTCCTTGATTGAATTAGCTCTCACACCAATATTTGCGTCTAGAGCCTTTGCATTGAGGGCTATCTGAAAACGGCTGTGGCGCTGAAGTTGCCTGTGAATGTGGAGTTGGTGGCATGTGAAACCCGCATGTGGAGCATTCGTTTGTGTGGGATGCTGACCAAGCTTCTTTTCAGTCCTAGGCACACAAAGAGCACTAAGCATAGAGTGTGAAAACTGAGTTTCCTTGAGAGCTGTTTGGAAGCCTGATGGTGTGTGAAGTTAGTGAGCCAAATGGAGTTGTTCTCCCACAAGAACCACTCGGCTGATCCTTCTTCAATATGCCCTTCACCAACATGCAGTGTTTCCTTGATTGAATTAGCTCTCACACCAATATTTGCGTCTAGAGCCTTTGCATTGAGGGCTATCTGAAAACGGCTGTGGCGCTGAAGTTGCCTGTGAATGTGGAGTTGGTGGCATGTGAAACCCGCATGTGGAGCATTCGTTTGTGTGGGATGCTCTCCAAGTTTCAATTCAGTCTTAGGCACTCATAGGGCACTAAGCATAGAGTGTGAAAACTGAGTTTCCTTGAGAGCTGCTTGGAAGCCTGATGGTGTGTGAAGTTAGTGAGCCAAATGGAGTTGTTCTCCCACAAGAACCACTCGGCTGATCCTTCTTCAATATGCCCTTCACCAACATGCAGTGTTTCCTTGATTGAATTAGCTCTCACACCAATATTTGCTTCTAGAGCCTTTGCATTGAGGGCTATGTGAAAACGGCTGTGGCGCTGAAGTTGCCTGTGAATGTGGAGTTGGTGGCATGTGAAACCCGCATGTGGAGCATTCGTTTGTGTGGGATGCTCTACCAGGTTCATTCCTAGATAATGCACTCAAAGGGCACTAAGCATAGAGTGTGAAAACTGAGTTTCCTTGAGAGCTGCTTGGAAGCCTGATAGTGTGTGAAGTTAGTGAGCCAAATGGAGTTGTTCTCCCACAAGAACCACTCGGCTGATCCTTCTTCAATATGCCCTTCACCAACATGCAGTGTTTCCTTGATTGAATTAGCTCTCACACCAATATTTGCTTCTAGAGCCTTTGCATTGAGGGCTATCTGAAAACGGCTGTGGCGCTGAAGTTGCCTGTGAATGTGGAGTTGGTGGCATGTGAAACCCGCATGTGGAGCATTCGTTTGTGTGGGATGCTGACCAAGCTTCATTTCAGTCCTAGGCACACAAAGAGCACTAAGCATAGAGTGTGAAAACTGAGTTTCCTTGAGAGCTGCTTGGAAGCCTGATGGTGTGTGAAGTTAGTGAGCCAAATGGAGTTGTTCTCCCACAAGAACCACTCGACTGATCCTTCTTCAATATGCCCTTCACCAACATGCAGTGTTTCCTTGATTGAATTAGCTCTCACACCAATATTTGCTTCTAGAGCCTTTGCATTGAGGGCTATGTGAAAACGGCTGTGGCGCTGAAGTTGCCTGTGAATGTGGAGTTGGTGGCATGTGAAACCCGCATGTGGAGCATTCATTTGTGTGGGATGCTCTCCAAGCTTCAATTCAGTCCTAGGCACTCATAGGGCACTAAGCATAGAGTGTGAAAACTGAGTTTCCTTGAGAGCTGCTTGGAAGCCTGATGGTGTGTGAAGTTAGTGAGCCAAATGGAGTTGTTCTCCCACAAGAACCACTCGGCTGATCCTTCTTCAATATGCCCTTCACCAACATGCAGTGTTTCCTTGATTGAATTAGCTCTCACACCAATATTTGCGTCTAGAGCCTTTGCATTGAGGGCTATCTGAAAACGGCTGTGGCGCTGAAGTTGCCTGTGAATGTGGAGTTGGTGGCATGTGAAACCCGCATGTGGAGCATTCGTTTATGTGGGATGCTGACCAAGCTTCATTTCAGTCCTAGGCACAAAAAAGGGCACTAAGCATAGAGTGTGAAAACTGAGTTTCCTTGAGAGCTGCTTGGAAGCCTGATGGTGTGTGAAGTTAGTGAGCCAAATGGAGTTGTTCTCCCACAAGAACCACTCGGCTGATCCTTCTTCAATATGCCTTTCACCAACATGCAGTGTTTCCTTGATTGAATTAGCTCTCACACCAATATTTGCGTCTAGAGCCTTTGCATTGAGGGCTATCTGAAAACGGCTGTGGCGCTGAAGTTGCCTGTGAATGTGGAGTTGGTGGCATGTGAAACCCGCATGTGGAGCATTCATTTGTGTGGGATGCTCTACCAGGTTCATTCCTAGATAATGCACTCAAAGGGCACTAAGCATAGAGTGTGAAAACTGAGTTTCCTTGAGAGCTGCTTGGAAACCTGATGGTGTGTGAAGTTAGTGAGCCAAATGGAGTTGTTCTCCCACAAGAACCACTCGGCTGATCCTTCTTCAATATGCCCTTCACCAACATGCAGTGTTTCCTTGATTGAATTAGCTCTCACACCAATATTTGCGTCTAGAGCCTTTGCATTGAGGGCTATCTGAAAACGGCTGTGGCGCTGAAGTTGCCTGTGAATGTGGAGTTGGTGGCATGTGAAACCCGCATGTGGAGCATTCGTTTGTGTGGGATGCTGACCAAGCTTCATTTCAGTCCTAGGCACACAAAGAGCACTAAGCATAGAGTGTGAAAACTGAGTTTCCTTGAGAGCTGCTTGGAAGCCTGATGGTGTGTGAAGTTAGTGAGCCAAATGGAGTTGTTCTCCCACAAGAACCACTCGACTGATCCTTCTTCAATATGCCCTTCACCAACATGCAGTGTTTCCTTGATTGAATTACCTCTCACACCAATATTTGCTTCTAGAGCCTTTGCATTGAGGGCTATCTGAAAACGGCTGTGGCGCTGAAGTTGCCTGTGAATGTGGAGTTGGTGGCATGTGAAACCCGCATGTGGAGCATTCATTTGTGTGGGATGCTCTCCAAGCTTCAATTCAGTCCTAGGCACTCATAGGGCACTAAGCATAGAGTGTGAAAAATGAGTTTCCTTGAGAGCTGCTTGGAAGCCTGATGGTGTGTGAAGTTAGTGAGCCAAATGGAGTTGTTCTCCCACAAGAACCACTCGGCTGATCCTTCTTCAATATGCCCTTCACCAACATGCAGTGTTTCCTTGATTGAATTAGCTCTCACACCAATATTTGTGTCTAGAGCCTTTGCATTGAGGGCTATCTGAAAACGGCTGTGGCGCTGAAGTTGCCTGTGAATGTGGAGTTGGTGGCATGTGAAACCCACATGTGGAGCATTCGTTTGTGTGGGATGCTCTCCAAGCTTCAATTCAGTCCTAGGCACAAAAAAGGGCACTAAGCATAGAGTGTGAAAACTGAGTTTCCTTGAGAGTTGCTTGGAAGCCTGATGGTGTGTGAAGTTAGTGAGCCAAATGGAGTTGTTCTCCCACAAGAACTACTCGACTGATCCTTCTTCAATATGCCCTTCACCAACATGCAGTGTTTCCTTGATTGAATTAGCTCTCACACCAATATTTGCGTCTAGAGCCTTTGCATTGAGGGCTATCTGAAAACGGCTGTGGCGCTGAAGTTGTCTGTGAATGTGGAGTTGGTGGCATGTGAAACCCGCATGTGGAGCATTCGTTTGTGTGGGATGCTCTCCAAGTTTCAATTCAGTCTTAGGCACTCATAGGGCACTAAGAATAGAGTGTGAAAACTGAGTTTCCTTGAGAGCTGCTTGGAAGCCTGATGGTGTGTGAAGTTAGTGAGCCAAATGGAGTTGTTCTCCCACAAGAACCACTCGGCTGATCCTTCTTCAATATGCCCTTCACCAACATGCAGTGTGTCCTTGATTGAATTAGCTCTCACACCAATATTTGCGTCTAGAGCCTTTGCATTGAGGGCTATCTGAAAACGGCTGTGGCGCTGAAGTTGCCTGTGAATGTGGAGTTGGTGGCATGTGAAACCCGCATGTGGAGCATTCGTTTATGTGGTATGCTCTCCAAGCTTCAATTCAGTCCTAGGCATTCATAGGGCACTAAGCATAGAGTGTGAAAACTGAGTTTCCTTGAGAGCTGCTTGGAAGCCTGATGGTGTGTGAAGTTAGTGAGCCAAATGGAGTTGTTCTCCCACAAGAACCACTCAGCTGATCCTTCTTCAATATGCCCTTCACCAACATGCAGTGTTTCCTTGATTGAATTAGCTCTCACACCAATATTTGCGTCTAGAGCCTTTGCATTGAGGGCTATCTGAAAACGGCTGTGGCGCTGAAGTTGCCTGTGAATGTGGAGTTGGTGGCATGTGAAACCCGCATGTGGAGCATTCGTTTGTGTGGGATGCTCTACCAGGTTCATTCCTAGATAATGCACTCAAAGGGCACTAAGCATAGAGTGTGAAAACTGAGTTTCCTTGAGAGGTGCTTGGAAGCCTGATGGTGTGTGAAGTTAGTGAGCCAAATGGAGTTGTTCTCCCACAAGAACCACTCGGCTGATCCTTCTTCAATATGCCCTTCACCAACAAGCAGTGTTTCCTTGATTGAATTAGCTCTCACACCAATATTTGCGTCTAGAGCCTTTGCATTGAGGGCTATCTGGAAACGGCTGTGGCGCTGAAGTTGCCTGTGAATGTGGAGTTGCTGGCATGTGAAACCCGCATGTGGAGCATTCGTTTGTGTGGGATGCTCTCCAAGCTTCAATTCAGTCCTAGGCACTCATAGGGCACTAAGAATAGAGTGTGAAAACTGAGTTTCCTTGAGAGCTGCTTGGAAGCCTGATGGTGTGTGAAGTTAGTGAGCCAAATGGAGTTGTTCTCCCACAAGAACCACTCGGCTGATCCTTCTTTAATATGCCCTTCACCAACATGCAGTGTTTCCTTGATTGAATTAGCTCTCACACCAATATTTGCGTCTAGAGCCTTTGCATTGAGGGCTATCTGAAAACGGCTGTGGCGCTGAAGTTGCCTGTGAATGTGGAGTTGGTGGCATGTGAAACCCGCATGTGGAGCATTCGTTTGTGTGGGATGCTGACCAAGCTTCTTTTCAGTCCTGGGCACACAAATAGCACTAAGCATAGAGTGTGAAAACTGAGTTTCCCTTGAGAGCTGCTTGGAAGCCTGATGGTGTGTGAAGTTAGTGAGCCAAATGGAGTTGTTCTCCCACAAGAACCACTCGGCTGATCCTTCTTCAATATGCCCTTCACCAACATGCAGTGTTTCCTTGATTGAATTAGCTCTCACACCAATATTTGCGTCTAGAGCCTTTGCATTGAGGGTTTTCTGAAAACGGCTGTGGCGCTGAAGTTGCCTGTGAATGTGGAGTTGGTGGCATGTGAAACTCGCATGTGGAGCATTCGTTTGTGTGGGATGCTCTACCAGGTTCATTCCTAGATAATGCACTCAAAGGGCACTAAGCATAGAGTGTGAAAACTGAGTTTCCTTGAGAGCTGCTTGGAAGCCTGATAGTGTGTGAAGTTAGTGAGCCAAATGGAGTTGTCCTCCCACAAGAACCACTCGGCTGATCCTTCTTCAATATGCCCTTCACCAACATGCAGTGTTTCCTTGATTGAATTAGCTCTCACACCAATATTTGCGTCTAGAGCCTTTGCATTGAGGGCTATCTGAAAACGGCTGTGGCGCTGAAGTTGCCTGTGAATGTGGAGTTGGTGGCATGTGAAACCCGCATGTGGAGCATTCGTTTATGTGTGATGGTCACCAAGCTTCATTTCAGTCCTAGGCACTCATAGGGCACTAAGCATAGAGTGTGAAAATTGAGTTTCCTTGAGAGCTGCTTGGAAGCCTGATGGTGTGTGAAGTTAGTGAGCCAAATGGAGTTGTTCTCCCACAAGAACCACTCGGCTGATCCTTCTTCAATATGCCCTTCACCAACATGCAGTGTTTCCTTGATTGAATTAGCTCTCACACCAATATTTGCTTCTAGAGCCTTTGCATTGAGGGCTATCTGAAAACGGCTGTGGCGCTGAAGTTGCCTGTGAATGTGGAGTTGGTGGCATGTGAAACCCGCATGTGGAGCATGCGTTTGTCTGGGATGCTCTACCAGGTTCATTCCTAGATAATGCACTCAAAGGGCACTAAGCATAGAGTGTGAAAACTGAGTTTCCTTGAGAGCTGCTTGGAAGCCTGATGGTGTGTGAAGTTAGTGAGCCAAATGGAGTTGTTCTCCCACAAGAACCACTCGGCTGATCCTTCTTCAATATGCCCTTCACCAACATGCAGTGTTTCCTTGATTGAATTAGCTCTCACACCAATATTTGCGTCTAGAGCCTTTGCATTGAGGGCTATCTGAAAACGGCTGTGGCGCTGAAGTTGCCTGTGAATGTGGAGTTGGTGGCATGTGAAACCCGCATGTGGAGCATTCATTTGTGTGGGATGCTCTCCAAGCTTCAATTCAGTCCTAGGCACTCATAGGGCACTAAGCATAGAGTGTGAAAACTGAGTTTCCTTGAGAGCTGCTTGGAAGCCTGATGGTGTGTGAAGTTAGTGAGCCAAATGGAGTTGTTCTCCCACAAGAACCACTCGGCTGATCCTTCTTCAATATGCCCTTCACCAACATGCAGTGTTTCCTTGATTGAATTAGCTCTCACACCAATATTTGTGTCTAGAGCCTTTGCATTGAGGGCTATCTGAAAACGGCTGTGGCGCTGAAGTTGCCTGTGAATGTGGAGTTGGTGGCATGTGAAACCCGCATGTGGAGCATTCGTTTGTGTGGGATGCTCTACCAGAATCATTCCTAGATAATGCACTCAAAGGGCACTAAACATAGAGTGTGAAAACTGAGTTTCCTTGAGAGTTGCTTGGAAGCCTGATGGTGTGTGAAGTTAGTGAGCCAAATGGAGTTGTTCTCCCACAAGAACCACTCGGCTGATCCTTCTTCAATATGCCCTTCACCAACATGCAGTGTTTCCTTGATTGAATTAGCTCTCACACCAATATTTGCGTCTAGAGCCTTTGCATTGAGGGCTATCTGAAAACGGCTGTGGCGCTGAAGTTGCCTGTGAATGTGGAGTTGGTGGCATGTGAAACCCGCATGTGGAGCATTCGTTTGTGTGGGATGCTCTCCAAGTTTCAATTCAGTCTTAGGCACTCATAGGGCACTAAGCATAGAGTGTGACAACTGAGTTTCCTTGAGAGCTGCTTGGAAGCCTGATGGTGTGTGAAGTTAGTGAGCCAAATGGAGTTGTTCTCCCACAAGAACCACTCGGCTGATCCTTCTTCAATATGCCCTTCACCAACATGCAGTGTGTCCTTGATTGAATTAGCTCTCACACCAATATTTGCGTCTAGAGCCTTTGCATTGAGGGCTATCTGAAAACGGCTGTGGCGCTGAAGTTGCCTGTGAATGTGGAGTTGGTGGCATGTGAAACCCGCATGTGGAGCATTCGTTTATGTGGGATGCTCTACCAGGTTCATTCCTAGATAATGCACTCAAAGGGCACTAAGCATAGAGTGTGAAAACTGAGTTTCCTTGAGAGCTGCTTGGAAGCCTGATGGTGTGTGAAGTTAGTGAGCCAAATGGAGTTGTTCTCCCACAAGAACCACTCGGCTGATCCTTCTTCAATATGCCCTTCACCAACATGCAGTGTTTCCTTGATTGAATTAGCTCTCACACCAATATTTGCGTCTAGAGCCTTTGCATTGAGGGCTATCTGGAAACGGCTGTGGCGCTGAAGTTGCCTGTGAATGTGGAGTTGGTGGCATGTGAAACCCGCATGTGGAGCATTCGTTTATGTGGGATGCTCTCCAAGCTTCAATTCAGTCCTAGGCACTCATAGGGCACTAAGAATAGAGTGTGAAAACTGAGTTTCCTTGAGAGCTGCTTGGAAGCCTGATGGTGTGTGAAGTTAGTGAGCCAAATGGAGTTGTTCTCCTACAAGAACCACTTGCCTGATCCTTCTTCAATATGCCCTTCACCAACATGCAGTGTTTCCTTGATTGAATTAGCTCTCACACCAATATTTGCGTCTAGAGCCTTTGCATTGAGGGCTATCTGAAAACGGCTGTGGCGCTGAAGTTGCCTGTGAATGTGGAGTTGGTGGCATGTGAAACCCGCATGTGGAGCATTCATTTGTGTGGGATGCTCTACCAGGTACATTCCTAGATAATGCACTCAAAGGGCACTAAGCATAGAGTGTGAAAACTGAGTTTCCTTGAGAGCTGCTTGGAAACCTGATGGTGTGTGAAGTTAGTGAGCCAAATGGAGTTGTTCTCCCACAAGAACCACTCGGCTGATCCTTCTTCAATATGCCCTTCACCAACATGCAGTGTTTCCTTGATTGAATTAGCTCTCACACCAATATTTGCGTCTAGAGCCTTTGCATTGAGGGCTATTTGAAAAAGGCTGTGGCGCTGAAGTTGCCTGTGAATGTGGAGTTGGTGGCATGTGAAACCCGCATGTGGAGCATTCGTTTGTGTGGGATGCTGACCAAGCTTCATTTCAGTCCTAGGCACACAAAGAGCACTAAGCATAGAGTGTGAAAACTGAGTTTCCTTGAGAGCTGCTTGGAAGCCTGATGGTGTGTGAAGTTAGTGAGCCAAATGGAGTTGTTCTCCCACAAGAACCACTCGACTGATCCTTCTTCAATATGCCATTCACCAACATGCAGTGTTTCCTTGATTGAATTAGCTCTCACACCAATATTTGCTTCTAGAGCCTTTGCATTGAGGGCTATGTGAAAACGGCTGTGGCGCTGAAGTTGCCTGTGAATGTGGAGTTGGTGGCATGTGAAACCCGCATGTGGAGCATTCATTTGTGTGGGATGCTCTCCAAGCTTCAATTCAGTCCTAGGCACTCATAGGGCACTAAGCATAGAGTGTGAAAACTGAGTTTCCTTGAGAGCTGCTTGGAAGCCTGATGGTGTGTGAAGTTAGTGAGCCAAATGGAGTTGTTCTCCCACAAGAACCACTCGGCTGATCCTTCTTCAATATGCCCTTCACCAACATGCAGTGTTTCCTTGATTGAATTAGCTCGCACACCAATATTTGCATCTAGAGCCTTTGCATTGAGGGCTATCTGAAAACGGCTGTGGCGCTGAAGTTGCCTGTGAATGTGGAGTTGGTGGCATGTGAAACCCGCATGTGGAGCATTCGTTTGTGTGGGATGCTCTACCAGGTTCATTTCAGTCCTTGCCATGAAAAGGGCACTAAGCATAGAGTGTGAAAACTGAGTTTCCTTGAGAGCTGCTTGGAAGCCTGATGGTGTGTGAAGTTAGTGAGCCAAATGGAGTTGTT
>NW_026697522.1:0-50313 GCF_030435755.1 Ochotona princeps
TCGGGTTGCACATGCCACCAACTCCACATTCACAGGCAACTTCAGCGCCACAGCCGTTTTCAGATAGCCCTCAATGCAAAGGCTCTAGACGCAAATATTGGTGTGAGAGCTAATTCAATCAAGGAAAACACTGCATGTTGGTGAAGGGCATATTGAAGAAGATCAGCCGAGTGGTTCTTGTGGCAGAACAACTTCATATGGCTCACTAACTTCACACCACCATCAGGCTTCCAAGCAGCTCTCAAGAAACTCAGTTTTCACACTCTATGCTTAGTGCACTTTGAGTGCCTAGGACTGAAATGAAGCTTGGTGAGCATCCCACAAACACGAGTGCTCCACATGCGGGTTTCACATGCCACCAACTCCACATTCACAGGCAACTTCAGTGCCAAAGCCGTTTTTCAGATAGCCCTCAATGCAAAGGCTCTCGACGCAAATATTGGTGTGAGAGCTAATTCAATCAAGGAAACACTGCATGTTGGTGAAGGGCATATTGAAGAAGGATCAGCCGAGTGGTTCTTGTGGAGAACAACTCATTTGGCTCACTAACTTCACACACCATCAGGCTTCCAAGCAGCTCTCAAGGAAACTCAGTTGCCACACTCTATGCTTAGTGCCCTTTGAGTGCATCATCTAGAATGAACCTGGTGAGCATCCCACACAAACGAATGCCCCACATGCGGGAGTCACATGCCACCAACTCCACATTCACAGGCAACTTCAGCGCCACAGCCGTTTTCTGATAGCCCTCAATGCAAAGGCTCGAGACGCAAATATTGGTGTGAGAGCTAATCCAATTAGGAAACACTACATGTTGGTGCAGGCATATTGAAGAAGGATCAGCCGAGTGGTTCTTGTGGGAGAACAACTCCATTTGGCTCACTAACTGCACACACCATCAGGCTTCCAAGCAGCTCTCAAGGAAACTCAGTTTCCAAACTCTATGCTTAGTGCCCTTTGAGTGCCTAGACTGAAATGAAGCTTGGTAGAGCATCCCACACAAACGAATGCTCCACATGCGGGTGTCACATGCACCAACTCCACATTCACAGGCAACTGCAGCGCCACAGCCATTTTCAGATAGCCCTCAATGCAAAGGCTCTCGACGCAAATATTGGTGTGAGAGCTAATTCAATCAAGGAAACACTGCATGTAGCTGAAGGGCATATTGAAGAAGATCAGCCGAGTGGTTCTTGTGGGAGAACAACTCCATTTGGCTCACTAACTTCACACACCAACAGGCTTCCAAGCAGCTCTCAAGGAAACTCAGTTTCCACACTCTATGCTTAGTGCCCTTTGAGTGCATTATCTAGGAATGAACTGGTAGAGCATCCCACACAAACGAATGCTCCACATGCGGAGTCACATGCCACCAACTCCACATTCACAGGCAACTGCAGCGCCAAAGCCATTTTCAGATAGCCTCAATGCAAAGGCTCTACACGCAAATATTGGTGTGAGAGCTAATTCAATCAAGGAAACACTGCATGTTGGTGAAGGGCATATTGAAGAAGGATCAGCCGAGTGGTTCTTGTGGGAGAACAACTCCATTTGCTCACTAACTTCACACACCATCAGGATTCCAAGCAGCTCTCAAGGAAACTCAGTTTTCACACTCTATGCTTAGTGCCCTTTGAGTGCATTATCTAGGAATGGACCTGTAGAGCATCCACACAACGAATGCTCCACATGCGGGTTTCACATGCCACCAACTCCACATTCACAGGCACTTCAGTGCCACAGCCGTTTTCAGATAGCCCTCAATGCAAAGGCTCGAGACGCAAATATTGGTGTGAGAGCTAATTCAATCAAGGAAACACTGCATGTTGGTGAAGGGCATATTGAAGAAGATCAGCGAGTGATTCTTGTGGGAGAACAACTCCATTTGGCTCACTAACTTCACACACCATCAGGCTCCAAGCAGCTCTCAAGGAAACTCAGTTTCACACTCTATGCTTAGTGCCCTTTGAGTGCATTATCTTGGAATGAACATGGTAGAGCATCCCACACAAACGAATGCTCCACAATGCGGGTTTCACATGCCACCAACTCCACATTCACAGGCAACTTCAGCGCCACAGCCGTTTTTCAGATAGCCCTCAATGCAAAGGCTCTCGACGCAAATATTGGTGTGAGAGCTAATTCAATCAAGAAACACTGCATGTTGGTGAAGGGCATATTGAAGAAGGATCAGCCGAGTGTTCTTGTGAAACAACAACTCCATTTGGCTCACTAACTTCACACACCATCAGGCTTCCAAGCAGCTCTCAAGGAAACTCAGTTCCACACTCTATGCTTAGTGCCCTTTGAGTGCCTAGACTGAAATGAAGCTTGGTGAGCATCCAAACAAACGAATGCTCCACATGCGGGTTTCACATGCCACCAACTACCACATTCACAGGCAACTTCAGCGCCACAGCCGTTTTCAGATAGCCCTCAATGCAAAGGCTCTCGACGCAAATATTGGTGTGAGAGCTAATTCAATCAAGGAAACACTGCATGTTGGTGAAGGGCATATTGAAGAAGCATCAGCCGAGTGGTTCTTGTGGGAGAACAACTCCATTTGGCTCACTAACTTCACACACCATCAGGCTTCCAAGCAGCTCTCAAGGAAACTCAGTTTTCACACTCTATGCTTAGTGCCCTTTGAGTGCATTATCTAGGAATGAACCTGATAGAGCATCCCACACAAACGAATGCTCCACATGCGGGTTTCACATGCCACCAACTCCACATTCACAGGCAACTTCAGCGCCACAGCCGTTTTCAGATAGCCTCAATGCAAAGGCTCTAGACGCAAATATTGGTGTGAGAGCTAATTCAATCAAGGAAACACTGCATGTTGGTGAAGGGCATATTGAAGAAGGATCAGCCGAGTGGTTCTTGTGGAGAACAACTCTATTTGGCTCACTAACTTCACACACCATCAGGCTTCCAAGCAGCTCTCAAGAAACTCAGTTTTCACACTCTATGCTTAGTGCCCTTTGAGTGCATATCTAGGAATGAACCTGGTAGAGCATCCCACACAAACGAATGCTCCACATGCGGGAGTCACATGCCACCAACTCACATTCACAGGCAACTTCAGCGCCACAGCCGTTTTCAGATAGCCCTCAATGCAAGGCTCTCGACGCAAATATTGGTGTGAGAGCTAATTCAATCAAGGAAACACTGCATGTTGGTGAAGGGCATATTGAAGAAGGATCAGCCGAGTGGTTCTTGTGGGAGAACAACTCCATTTGGCTCACTAACTTCACACACCATCAGGCTTCCAAGCAGCTCTCAAGGAAACTCAGTTTCCACACTCTATGCTTAGTGCCCTTTGAGTGCCTAGGACTGAAATGAAGCTTGGTGAGCATCCCACAAACACGAATGCTCCACATGCGGTTTCACATGCCACCAACTCCACATTCACAGGCAACTCAGTGCCACAGCCGTTTTCAGATAGCCCTCAATGCAAAGGCTCTCGACGCAAATATTGGTGTGAGAGCTAATCAGATCAAGGAAACACTGCATGTTGGTGAAGGGCATATTGAAGAAGGATCAGCCGAGTGGTTCTTGTGGGAGAACAACTCTATTTGGCTCACTAACTTCACACACCATCAGGCTTCCTAGCAGCTCTCAAGGAAACTCAGTTTTCACACTCTATGCTTAGTGCCCTTTGAGTGCATTATCTAGGAATGAACCTGGTAGAGCATCCCACACAAACGAATGCTCCACATGCGGGTTTCACATGCCACCAACTCCACATTCACAGGCAACTTCAGCGCCACAGCCGTTTCAGATAGCCCTCAATGCAAAGGCTCTCGACGCAATATTGGTGTGAGAGCTAATTCAATCAAGGAAACACTGCATGTTGGTGAAGGCATATTGAGAAGGATCAGCCGAGTGGTTCTTGTGGGAGAACAACTCCATTTGCTCACTAACTTCACACACCATCAGGCTTCCAAGCAGCTCTCAAGGAAACTCAGTTTCACACTCTATGCTTAGTGCCCTTTGAGTGCATATCTAGAATGAACCTGGTAGAGCATCCCACACAAACGAATGCTCCACATGCGGGAGTCACATGCCACCACTCCACATTCACAGGCAACTTCAGCGCCACAGCCGTTTTCAGATAGCCCTCAATGCAAAGGCTCTGAGACGCAAATATTGGTGTGAGAGCTAATTCAATCAAGGAAACACTGCATGTTGGTGAAGGGCATATTGAAGAAGGATCAGCCGAGTGGTTCTTGTGGGAGAACAACTCCATTTGGCTCACTAACTTCACACACCATCAGGCTTCCAAGCAGCTCTCAAGGAAACTCAGTTTCCACACTCTATGCTTAGTGCCCTTTGAGTGCCTAGGACTGAAATGAAGCTTGGAGCATCCCACAAACACGAATGCTCCACATGCGGGTTTCACATGCCACCAACTCCACATTCACAGGCAACTTCAGTGCCACAGCCGTTTTCAGATAGCCCTCAATGCAAAGGCTCTCGACGCAAATATTGGTGTGAGAGCTAATTCAATCAAGGAAACACTGCATGTTGGTGAAGGGCATATTGAAGAAGGATCAGCCGAGTGGTTCTTGTGGGAGAACAACTCCATTTGGCTCACTAACTTCACACACCATCAGGCTTCCAAGCAGCTCTCAAGGAAACTCAGTTTTCACACTCTATGCTTAGTGCCCTTTGAGTGCATTATCTAGGAATGGACCTGGTAGAGCATCCCACACAAACGAATGCTCCACATGCGGGTTTCACATGCCACCAACTCCACATTCACAGGCAACTTCAGCGCCACAGCCGTTTTCAGATAGCCCTCAATGCAAAGGCTCGAGACGCAAATATTGGTGTGAGAGCTAATTCAATCAAGGAAACACTGCATGTTGGTGAAGGGCATATTGAAGAAGGATCAGCCGAGTGATTCTTGTGGGAGAACAACTCCATTTGGCTCACTAACTTCACACACCATCAGGCTTCCAAGCAGCTCTCAAGGAAACTCAGTTTCCACACTCTATGCTTAGTGCCCTTTGAGTGCATTATCTTGGAATGAACATGGTAGAGCATCCCACACAAACGAATGCTCCACATGCGGGTTTCACATGCCACCAACTCCACATTCACAGGCAACTTCAGCGCCACAGCCGTTTTCAGATAGCCCTCAATGCAAAGGCTCGAGACGCAAATATTGGTGTGAGAGCTAATTCAATCAAGGAAACACTGCATGTTGGTGAAGGGCATATTGAAGAAGGATCAGCCGAGTGGTTCTTGTGAAACAACAACTCCATTTGGCTCACTAACTTCACACACCATCAGGCTTCCAAGCAGCTCTCAAGGAAACTCAGTTTCCACACTCTATGCTTAGTGCCCTTTGAGTGCCTAGGACTGAAATGACGCTTGGTGAGCATCCCAAACAAACGAATGCTCCACATGCGGGTTTCACATGCCACCAACTCCACATTCACAGGCAACTTCAGCGCCACAGCCGTTTTCAGATAGCCCTCAATGCAAAGGCTCGAGATGCAAATATTGGTGTGAGAGCTAATTCAATCAAGGAAACACTGCATGTTGGTGAAGGGCATATTGAAGAAGCATCAGCCGAGTGGTTCTTGTGGGAGAACAACTCCATTTGGCTCACTAACTTCACACACCATCAGGCTTCCAAGCAGCTCTCAAGGAAACTCAGTTTTCACACTCTATGCTTAGTGCCCTTTGAGTGCATTATCTAGGAATGAACCTGGTAGAGCATCCCACACAAACGAATGCTCCACATGCGGGTTTCACATGCCACCAACTCCAGATTCACAGGCAACTTCAGCGCCACAGCCGTTTTCTGATAGCCCTCAATGCAAAGGCTCGAGACGCAAATATTGGTGTGAGAGCTAATTCAATCAAGGAAACACTGCATGTTGGTGAAGGGCATATTGAAGAAGGATCAGCCGAGTGGTTCTTGTGGGAGAACAACTCTATTTGGCTCACTAACTTCACACACCATCAGGCTTCCAAGCAGCTCTCAAGGAAACTCAGTTTTCACACTCTATGCTTAGTGCCCTTTGAGTGCATTATCTAGGAATGAACCTGGTAGAGCATCCCACACAAACGAATGCTCCACATGCGGGAGTCACATGCCACCAACTCCACATTCACAGGCAACTTCAGCGCCACAGCCGTTTTCAGATAGCCCTCAATGCAAAGGCTCTCGACGCAAATATTGGTGTGAGAGCTAATTCAATCAAGGAAACACTGCATGTTGGTGAAGGGCATATTGAAGAAGGATCAGCCGAGTGGTTCTTGTGGGAGAACAACTCCATTTGGCTCACTAACTTCACACACCATCAGGCTTCCAAGCAGCTCTCAAGGAAACTCAGTTTCCACACTCTATGCTTAGTGCCCTTTGAGTGCATCATCTAGGAATGAACCTGGTGAGCATCCCACACAAACGAATGCCCCACATGCGGGAGTCACATGCCACCAACTCCACATTCACAGGCAACTTCAGCGCCACAGCCGTTTTCTGATAGCCCTCAATGCAAAGGCTCGAGACGCAAATATTGGTGTGAGAGTTAATCCAATCAAGGAAACACTGCATGTTGGTGAAGGGCATATTGAAGAAGGATCAGCCGAGTGGTTCTTGTGGGAGAACAACTCCATTTGGCTCACTAACTGCACACACCATCAGGCTTCCAAGCAGCTCTCAAGGAAACTCAGTTTCCAAACTCTATGCTTAGTGCCCTTTGAGTGCCTAGGACTGAAATGAAGCTTGGTAGAGCATCCCACACAAACGAATGCTCCACATGCGGGTTTCACATGCCACCAACTCCACATTCACAGGCAACTGCAGCGCCACAGCCATTTTCAGATAGCCCTCAATGCAAAGGATCTAGACGCAAATATTGGTGTGAGAGCTAATTCAATCAAGGAAACACTGCATGTTGGTGAAGGGCATATTGAAGAAGGATCAGCCGAGTGGTTCTTGTGGGAGAACAACTCCATTTGGCTCACTAACTTCACACACCATCAGGCTTCCAAGCAGCTCTCAAGGAAACTCAGTTTCCACACTCTATGCTTAGTGCCCTTTGAGTGCATTATCTAGGAATGAACCTGGTAGAGCATCCCACACAAACGAATGCTCCACATGCGGGTTTCACATGCCACCAACTCCACATTCACAGGCAACTGCAGCGCCACAGCCGTTTTCAGATAGCCCTCAATGCAAAGGCTCGAGACGCAAATATTGGTGTGAGAGCTAATTCAATCAAGGAAACACTGCATGTTGGTGAAGGGCATATTGAAGAAGGATCAGCCGAGTGGTTCTTGTGGGAGAACAACTCCATTTGGCTCACTAACTTCACACACCATCAGGCTTCCAAGCAGCTCTCAAGGAAACTCAGTTTTCACACTCTATGCTTAGTGCCCTTTGAGTGCATTATCTAGGAATGAACCTGGTAGAGCATCCCACACAAACGAATGCTCCACATGCGGGTTTCACATGCCACCAACTCCACATTCACAGGCAACTTCAGCGCCACAGCCGTTTTCTGATAGCCCTCAATGCAAAGGCTCGAGACGCAAATATTGGTGTGAGAGCTAATTCAATCAAGGAAACACTGCATGTTGGTGAAGGGCATATTGAAGAAGGATCAGCCGAGTGGTTCTTGTGGGAGAACAACTCTATTTGGTTCACTAACTTCACACACCATCAGGCTTCCAAGCAGCTCTCAAGGAAACTCAGTTTCCACACTCTATGCTTAGTGCCTTTTGAGTGCCTAGGACTGAAATGAAGCTTGGTGAGCATCCCACACAAACGAATGCTCCACATGCGGGTTTCACATGCCACCAACTCCACATTCACAGGCAACTTCAGTGCCACAGCCGTTTTCAGATAGCCCTCAATGCAAAGGCTCTAGACGCAAATATTGGTGTGAGAGCTAATTCAATCAAGGAAACACTGCATGTTGGTGAAGGGCATATTGAAGAAGGATCAGCCGAGTGGTTCTTGTGGGAGAACAACTCCATTTGGCTCACTAACTTCACACACCATCAGGCTTCCAAGCAGCTCTCAAGGAAACTCAGTTTCCACACTCTATGCTTAATGCCCTTTGAGTGCATTATCTAGGAATGAACCTGGTAGAGCATCCCACACAAACGAATGCTCCACATGCGGGAGTCACATGCCACCAACTCCACATTCACAGGCAACTTCAGCTCCAAAGCCGTTTTCAGATAGCCCTCAATGCAAAGGCTCTACACGCAAATATTGATGTGAGAGCTAATTCAATCAAGGAAACACTGCATGTTGGTGAAGGGCATATTGAAGAAGGATCAGCCGAGTGGTTCTTGTGGGAGAACAACTCCATTTGGCTCACTAACTTCACACACCATCAGGCTTCCAAGCAGCTCTCAAGGAAACTCAGTTTTCACACTCTATGCTTAGTGCCCTTTGAGTGCATTATCTAGGAATGAACCTGGTAGAGCATCCCACACAAACGAATGCTCCACATGCGGGTTTCACATGCCACCAACTCCACATTCACAGGCAACTGCAGCGCCACAGCCATTTTCAGATAGCCCTCAATGCAAAGGCTCTAGACGCAAATATTGGTGTGAGAGCTAATTCAATCAAGGAAACACTGCATGTTGGTGAAGGGCATATTGAAGAAGGATCAGCCGAGTGGTTCTTGTGGGAGAACAACTCCATTTGGCTCACTAACTGCACACACCATCAGGCTTCCAAGCAGCTCCCAAGGAAACTCAGTTTTCACACTCTAGGCTGAGTGCCCTTTGAGTGCATTATCTAGGAATGAACCTGGTAGAGCATCCCACACAAACGAATGCTCCACATGCGGGAGTCACATGCCACCAACTCCACATTCACAGGCAACTTCAGCGCCACAGCCGTTTTCAGATAGCCCTCAATGCAAAGGCTCGAGACGCAAATATTGGTGTGAGAGCTAATTCAATCAAGGAAACACTGCATGTTGGTGAAGGGCATATTGAAGAAGGATCAGCCGAGTGGTTCTTGTGGGAGAACAACTCCATTTGGCTCACTAACTTCACACACCATCAGGCTTCCAAGCAGCTCTCAAGGAAACTCAGTTTCCACACTCTATGCTTAGTGCCCTTTGATTGCATCATCTAGGAATGAACCTGGTGAGCATCCCACACAAACGAATGCTCCACATGCGGGTTTCACATGCCACCAACTCCACATTCACAGGCAACTTCAGCGCCACAGCCGTTTTCAGATAGCCCTCAATGCAAAGGCTCGAGACGCAAATATTGGTGTGAGAGCTAATTCAATCAAGGAAACACTGCATGTTGGTGAAGGGCATATTGAAGAAGGATCAGCCGAGTGGTTCTTGTGGGAGAACAACTCCATTTGGCTCACTAACTTCACACACCATCAGGCTTCCAAGCAGCTCTCAAGGAAACTCAGTTTCCAAACTCTATGCTTAGTGCCCTTTGAGTGCCTAGGACTGAAATGAAGCTTGGTGAGCATCCCACAAAAACGAATGCTCCACATGCGGGTTGCACATGCCACCAACTCCACATTCACAGCAAACTGCAGCGCCACAGCCATTTTCAGATAGCCCTCAATGCAAAGGATCTAGACGCAAATATTGGTGTGAGAGCTAATTCAATCAAGGAAACACTGCATGTTGGTGAAGGGCATATTGAAGAAGGATCAGCCGAGTGGTTCTTGTGGGAGAACAACTCCATTTGGCTCACTAACTTCACACACCATCAGGCTTCCAAGCAGCTCTCAATGAAACTCAGTTTTCACACTCTATGCTTAGTGCCCTTTGATTGCATTATCTAGGAATGAACCTGGAAGAGCATCCCACACAAACGAATGCTCCACATGCGGGTTTCACATGCCACCAACTCCACATTCACAGGCAACTTCAGCGCCACAGCCGTTTTCAGATAGCCCTCAATGCAAAGGCTCTCGACGCAAATATTGGTGTGAGAGCTAATAGAATCAACGAAACATTGCATGTTGGTGAAGGGCATATTGAAGAAGGATCAGCCGAGTGGTTCTTGTGGGAGAACAACTCCATTTGGCTCACTAACTGCACACACCATCAGGCTTCCAAGCAGCTCTCAAGGAAACTCAGTTTCCACACTCTATGCTTAGTGCCCTTTGAGTGCATTATCTAGGAATAGACCTGGTAGAGCATCCCACACAAACGAATGCTCCACATGCGGGTTTCACATGCCACCAACTCCACATTCACAGGCAACTTCAGCGCCACAGCCGTTTTCAGATAGCCCTCAATGCAAAGGCTCGAGACGCAAATATTGGTGTGAGAGCTAATTCAATCAAGGAAACACTGCATGTTGGTGAAGGGCATATTGAAGAAGGATCAGCCGAGTGGTTCTTGTGGGAGAACAACTCCATTTGGCTCACTAACTTCACGCACCATCAGGCTTCCAAGCAGCTCTCAAGGAAACTCAGTTTCCACACTCTATGCTTAGTGCCCTTTGAGTGCCTAGGACTGAAATGAAGCTTGGTGAGCATCCCACACAAACGAATGCTCCACATGCGGGTTTCACATGCCACCAACTCCACATTCACAGGCAACTTCAGCGCCACAGCCGTTTTCAGATAGCCCTCAATGCAAAGGCTCGAGATGCAAATATTGGTGTGAGAGCTAATTCAATCAAGGAAACACTGCATGTTGGTGAAGGGCATATTGAAGAAGGATCAGCCGAGTGGTTCTTGTGGGAGAACAACTCTATTTGGCTCACTAACTTCACACACCATCAGGCTTCCAAGCAGCTCTCAAGGAAACTCAGTTTTCACACTCTATGCTTAGTGCCCTTTGAGTGCATTATCTAGGAATGAACCTGGTAGAGCATCCCACACAAACGAATGCTCCACATGCGGGAGTCACATGCCACCAACTCCACATTCACAGGCAACTTCAGCGCCACAGCCGTTTTCAGATAGCCCTCAATGCAAAGGCTCTCGACGCAAATATTGGTGTGAGAGCTAATTCAATCAAGGAAACACTGCATGTTGGTGAAGGGCATATTGAAGAAGGATCAGCCGAGTGGTTCTTGTGGGAGAACAACTCCATTTGGCTCACTAACTTCACACACCATCAGGCTTCCAAGCAGCTCTCAAGGAAACTCAGTTTCCACACTCTATGCTTAGTGCCCTTTGAGTGCCTAGGACTGAAATGAAGCTTGGTGAGCATCCCACACAAACGAATGCTCCACATGCGGGAGTCACATGCCACCAACTCCACATTCACAGGCAACTTCAGCGCCACAGCCGTTTTCAGATAGCCCTCAATGCAAAGGCTCTAGACGCAAATATTGGTGTGAGAGCTAATAGAATCAAGGAAACATTGCATGTTGGTGAAGGGCATATTGAAGAAGGATCAGCCGAGTGGTTCTTGTGGGAGAACAATTCCATTTGGCTCACTAACTTCACACACCATCAGGCTTCCAAGCAGCTCTCAAGGAAACTCAGTTTCCACACTCTATGCTTAGCGCCCTTTGAGTGCATTATCTAAGAATAGACCTGGTAGAGCATCCCACACAAACGAATGCTCCACATGCGGGTTTCACATGCCACCAACTCCACATTCACAGGCAACTTCAGCGCCACAGCCGTTTTCAGATAGCCCTCAATGCAAAGGCTCTAGACGCAAATATTGGTGTGAGAGCTAATTCAATCAAGGAAACACTGCATGTTGGTGAAGGGCATATTGAAGAAGGATCAGCCGAGTGGTTCTTGTGGGAGAACAACTCCATTTGGCTCACTAACTTCACACACCATCAGGCTTCCAAGCAGCTCTCAAGGAAACTCAGTTTCCACACTCTATGCTTAGTGCCCTTTGAGTGCCTAGGACTGAAATGAAGCTTGGTGAGCATCCCACACAAACGAATGCTCCACATGCGGGAGTCACATGCCACCAACTCCACATTCACAGGCAACTTCAGCGCCACAGCCGTTTTCAGATAGCCCTCAATGCAAAGGCTCTCGACGCAAATATTGGTGTGAGAGCTAATTCAATCAAGGAAACACTGCATGTTGGTGAAGGGCATATTGAAGAAGGATCAGCCGAGTGGTTCTTGTGGGAGAACAACTCCATTTGGCTCACTAACTTCACACACCATCAGGATTCCAAGCAGCTCTCAAGGAAACTCAGTTTTCACACTCTATGCTTAGTGCCCTTTGAGTGCATTATCTAGGAATGAACCTGGTAGAGCATCCCACACAAACGAATGCTCCACATGCGGGTTTCACATGCCACCGATTCCACATTCACAGGCAACTTCAGCGCCACAGCCGTTTTCAGATAGCCCTCAATGCAAAGGCTCGAGATGCAAATATTGGTGTGAGAGCTAATTCAATCAAGGAAACACTGCATGTTGGTGAAGGGCATATTGAAGAAGCATCAGCCGAGTGGTTCTTGTGGGAGAACAACTCTATTTGGCTCACTAACTTCACACACCATCAGGCTTCCAAGCAGCTCTCAAGGAAACTCAGTTTTCACACTCTATGCTTAGTGCCCTTTGAGTGCATTATCTAGGAATGGACCTGGTAGAGCATCCCACACAAACGAATGCTCCACATGCGGGTTTCACATGCCACCAACTCCACATTCACAGGCAACTTCAGCGCCACAGCCGTTTTCAGATAGCCCTCAATGCAAAGGCTCTCGACGCAAATATTGGTGTGAGAGCTAATTCAATCAAGGAAACACTGCATGTTGGTGAAGGGCATATTGAAGAAGGATCAGCCGAGTGATTCTTGTGGGAGAACAACTCCATTTGGCTCACTAACTTCACACACCATCAGGCATCCAAGCAGCTCTCAAGGAAACTCAGTTTCCACACTCTATGCTTAGTGCCCTTTGAGTGCATTATCTTGGAATGAACATGGTAGAGCATGCCACACAAACGAATGCTCCACATGCGGGTTTCACATGCCACCAACTCCACATTCACAGGCAACTTCAGCGCCACAGATGTTTTCAGATAGCCCTCAATGCAAAGGCTCGAGACGCAAATATTGGTGTGAGAGCTAATTCAATCAAGGAAACACTGCATGTTGGTGAAGGGCATATTGAAGAAGGATCAGCCGAGTGGTTCTTGTGAAACAACAACTCCATTTGGCTCACTAACTTCACACACCATCAGGCTTCCAAGCAGCTCTCAAGGAAACTCAGTTTCCACACTCTATGCTTAGTGCCCTTTGAGTGCCTAGGACTGAAATGAAGCTTGGTGAGCATCCCACACAAACGAATGCTCCACATGCGGGTTTCACATGCCACCAACTCCACATTCACAGGCAACTTCAGCGCCACAGCCGTTTTCAGATAGACCTCAATGCAAAGGCTCGAGACGCAAATATTGGTGTGAGAGCTAATTCAATCAAGGAAACACTGCATGTTGGTGAAGGGCATATTGAAGAAGGATCAGCCGAGTGGTTCTTGTGGGAGAACAACTCCATTTGGCTCACTAAATTCACACACCATCAGGCTTCCAAGCAGCTCTCAAGGAAACTCAGTTTTCACACTCTATGCTTAGTGCCCTTTGAGTGCATTATCTAGGAATGGACCTGGTAGAGCATCCCACACAAACGAATGCTCCACATGCGGGTTTCACATGCCACCAACTCCACATTCACAGGCAACTTCAGCGCCACAGCCGTTTTCAGATAGCCCTCAATGCAAAGGCTCTCGACGCAAATATTGGTGTGAGAGCTAATTCAATCAAGGAAACACTGCATGTTGGTGAAGGGCATATTGAAGAAGGATCAGCCGAGTGGTTCTTGTGGGAGAACAACTCCATTTGGCTCACTAACTTCACACACCATCAGACTTCCAAGCAGCTCTCAAGGAAACTCAGTTTCCACACTCTATGCTTAGTGCCCTTTGAGTGCATTATCTTGCAATGAACATGGTAGAGCATGCCACACAAACGAATGCTCCACATGCGGGTTTCACATGCCACCAACTCCACATTCACAGGCAACTTCAGCGCCACAGCCGTTTTCAGATAGCCCTCAATGCAAAGGCTCTAGACGCAAATATTGGTGTGAGAGCTAATTCAATCAAGGAAACACTGCATGTTGGTGAAGGGCATATTGAAGAAGGATCAGCCGAGTGGTTCTTGTGAAACAACAACTCCATTTGGCTCACTAACTTCACACACCATTAGGCTTCCAAGCAGCTCTCAAGGAAACTCAGTTTCCACACTCTATGCTTAGTGCCCTTTGAGTGCATAGGACTGAAATGAAGCTTGGTGAGCATCCCAAACAAACGAATGCTCCACATGCGGGTTTCACATGCCACCAACTCCACATTCACAGGCAACTTCAGCGCCACAGCCGTTTTCAGATAGCCCTCAATGCAAAGGCTCGAGATGCAAATATTGGTGTGAGAGCTAATTCAATCAAGGAAACACTGCATGTTGGTGAAGGGCATATTGAAGAAGCATCAGCCGAGTGGTTCTTGTGGGAGAACAACTCCATTTGGCTCACTAACTTCACACACCATCAGGCTTCCAAGCAGCTCTCAAGGAAACTCAGTTTTCACACTCTATGCTTAGTGCCCTTTGAGTGCATTATCTAGGAATGAACCTGGTAGAGCATCCCACACAAACGAATGCTCCACATGCGGGTTTCACATGCCACCAACTCCACATTCACAGGCAACTTCAGCGCCACAGCCGTTTTCAGATAGCCCTCAATGCAAAGGCTCTAGACGCAAATATTGGTGTGAGAGCTAATTCAATCAAGGAAACACTGCATGTTGGTGAAGGGCATATTGAAGAAGGATCAGCCGAGTGGTTCTTGTGGGAGAACAACTCTATTTGGCTCACTAACTTCACACACCATCAGGCTTCCAAGCAGCTCTCAAGGAAACTCAGTTTCCACACTCTATGCTTAGTGCCCTTTGAGTGCCTAGGACTGAAATGAAGCTTGGTGAGCATCCCACACAAACGAATGCTCCACATGCGGGTTTCACATGCCACCAACTCCACATTCACAGGCAACTTCAGCGCCACAGCTGTTTTCAGATAGACCTCAATGCAGAGGCTCGAGACGCAAATATTGGTGTGAGAGCTAATTCAATCAAGGAAACACTGCATGTTGGTGAAGGGCATATTGAAGAAGGATCAGCCGAGTGGTTCTTGTGGGAGAACAACTCCATTTGGCTCACTAACTTCACACACCATCAGGCTTCCAAGCAGCTCTCAAGGAAACTCAGTTTCCACACTCTATGCTTAGTGCCCTTTGAGTGCCTAGGACTGAAATGAAGCTTGGTGAGCATCCCACACAAACGAATGCTCCACATGCGGGAGTCACATGCCACCAACTCCACATTCACAGGCAACTTCAGCGCCACAGCCGTTTTCAGATAGCCCTCAATGCAAAGGCTCAAGACGCAAATATTGGTGTGAGAGCTAATTCAATCAAGGAAACACTGCATGTTGGTGAAGGGCATATTGAAGAAGGATCAGCCGAGTGGTTCTTGTGGGAGAACAACTCCATTTGGCTCACTAACTTCACACACCATCAGGCTTCCAAGCAGCTCTCAAGGAAACTCAGTTTTCACACTCTATGCTTAGTGCCCTTTGAGTGCATTATCTAGGAATGAACCTGGTAGAGCATCCCACACAAACGAATGCCCCACATGCGGGAGTCACATGCCACCAACTCCACATTCACAGGCAACTTCAGCGCCACAGCCGTTTTCAGATAGCCCTCAATGCAAAGGCTCGAGACGCAAATATTGGTGTGAGAGCTAATTCAATCAAGGAAACACTGCATGTTGGTGAAGGGCATATTGAAGAAGGATCAGCCGAGTGGTTCTTGTGGGAGAACAACTCCATTTGGCTCACTAACTTCACACACCATCAGGCTTCCAAGCAGCTCTCAAGGAAACTCAGTTTTCACACTCTATGCTTAGTGCCCTTTGAGTGCATTATCTAGGAATGAACCTGGTAGAGCATCCCACACAAACGAATGCTCCACATGCGGGAGTCACATGCCACCAACTCCACATTCACAGGCAACTTCAGCGCCACAGACGTTTTCAGATAGCCCTCAATGCAAAGGCTCTAGACGCAAATATTGGTGTGAGAGCTAATTCAATCAAGGAAACACTGCATGTTGGTGAAGGGCATATTGAAGAAGAATCAGCCGAGTGGTTCTTGTGGGAGAACAACTCCATTTGGCTCACTAACTTCACACACCATCAGGCTTCCAAGCAGCTCTCAAGGAAACTCAGTTTTCACACTCTATGCTTAGTGCCCTTTGAGTGCATTATCTAGGAATGAACCTGGTAGAGCATCCCACACAAACGAATGCTCCACATGCGGGTTTCACATGCCACCAACTCCACATTCACAGGCAACTTCAGCGCCACAGCCGTTTTCAGATAGCCCTCAATGCAAAGGCTCTAGACGCAAATATTGGTGTGAGAGCTAATTCAATCAAGGAAACACTGCATGTTGGTGAAGGGCATATTGAAGAAGGATCAGCCGAGTGGTTCTTGTGGGAGAACAACTCCATTTGGCTCACTAACTTCACACACCATCAGGCTTCCAAGCAGCTTTCAAGGAAACTCAGTTTCCACACTCTATGCTTAGTGCCCTTTGAGTGCCTAGGACTGAAATGAAGCTTGGTGAGCATCCCACACAAACGAATGCTCCACATGCGGGTTTCACATGCCACCAACTCCACATTCACAGGCAACTGCAGCGCCACAGCCATTTTCAGATAGCCCTCAATGCAAAGGATCTAGACGCAAATATTGGTGTGAGAGCTAATTCAATCAAGGAAACACTGCATGTTGGTGAAGGGCATATTGAAGAAGGATCAGCCGAGTGGTTCTTGTGGGAGAACAACTCCATTTGGCTCACTAACTTCACACACCATCAGGCTTCCAAGCAGCTCTCAAGGAAACTCAGTTTCCACACTCTATGCTTAGTGCCCTTTGAGTGCATTATCTAGGAATGAACCTGGAAGAGCATCCCACACAAACGAATGCTCCACATGCGGGTTTCACATGCCACCAACTCCACATTCACAGGCAACTTCAGCGCCACAGCCGTTTTCAGATAGCCCTCAATGCAAAGGCTCGAGACGCAAATATTGGTGTGAGAGCTAATTCAATCAAGGAAACACTGCATGTTGGTGAAGGGCATATTGAAGAAGGATCAGCCGAGTGGTTCTTGTGGGAGAACAACTCCATTTGGCTCACTAACTTCACACACCATCAGGCTTCCAAGCAGCTCTCAAGGATACTCAGTTTTCACACTCTATGCTTAGTGCCCTTTGAGTGCATTATCTAGGAATGAACCTGGTAGAGCATCCCACACAAACGAATGCTCCACATGCGGGTTTCACATGCCACCAACTCCACATTCACAGACAACTTCAGCGCCAAAGCCGTTTTCAGATAGCCCTCAATGCAAAGGCTCTCGACGCAAATATTGGTGTGAGAGCTAATTCAATCAAGGAAACACTGCATATTGGTGAAGGGCATATTGAAGAAGGATCAGCCGAGTGATTCTTGTGGGAGACAAACTCCATTTGGCTCACTAACTTCACACACCATCAGCCTTCCAAGCAGCTCTCAAGGAAACTCAGTTTCCACACTCTATGCTTAGTGCCCTTTGAGTGCATCATCTAGGAATGAAGCTTAGTGAGCATCCCACACAAACGAATGCTCCACATGCGGGTTTCACATGCCACCAACTCCACATTCACAGGCAACTTCAGCGCCACAGCCGTTTTCAGATAGCCCTCAATGCATAGGCTCTAGACGCAAATATTGGTGTGAGAGCTAATTCAATCAAGGAAACACTGCATGTTGGTGAAGGGCATATTGAAGAAGGATCAGCCGAGTGGTTCTTGTGGGAGAACAACTCCATTTGGCTCACTAACTTCACACACCATCAGGCTTCCAAGCAGCTCTCAAGGAAACTCAGTTTTCACACTCTATGCTTAGTGCCCTTTGAGTGCATTATCTAGGAATGAACCTGGTAGAGCATCCCACACAAACGAATGCTCCACATGCGGGTTTCACATGCCACCAACTCCACATTCACAGGCAACTTCAGCGCCACAGCCGTTTTCAGATAGCCCTCAATGCAAAGGCTCGAGACGCAAATATTGGTGTGAGAGCTAATTCCATCAAGGAAACACTGCATGTTGGTGAAGGGCATATTGAAGAAGGATCAGCCGAGTGGTTCTTGTGGGAGAACAACTCCATTTGGCTCACTAACTTCACACACCATCAGGCTTCCAAGCTACTCTCAAGGATACTCAGTTTTCACACTCTATGCTTAGTGCCCTTTGAGTGCATTATCTAGGAATGAACCTGGTAGAGCATCCCACACAAACGAATGCTCCACATGCGGGTTTCACATGCCACCAACTCCACATTCACAGACAACTTCAGCGCCACAGACGTTTTCAGATAGCCCTCAATGCAAAGGCTCTCGACGCAAATATTGGTGTGAGAGCTAATTCAATCAAGGAAACACTGCATATTGGTGAAGGGCATATTGAAGAAGGATCAGCCGAGTGATTCTTGTGGGAGACAAACTCCATTTGGCTCACTAACTTCACACACCATCAGCCTTCCAAGCAGCTCTCAAGGAAACTCAGTTTCCACACTCTATGCTTAGTGCCCTTTGAGTGCATCATCTAGGAATGAAGCTTAGTGAGCATCCCACACAAACGAATGCTCCACATGCGGGTTTCACATGCCACCAACTCCACATTCACAGGCAACTTCAGCGCCACAGCCGTTTTCAGATAGCCCTCAATGCATAGGCTCTAGACGCAAATATTGGTGTGAGAGCTAATTCAATCAAGGAAACACTGCATGTTGGTGAAGGGCATATTGAGGAAGGATCAGCCGAGTGGTTCTTGTGGGAGAACAACTCCATTTGGCTCACTAACTTCACACACCATCAGGCTTCCAAGCAGCTCTCAAGGAAACTCAGTTTTCACACTCTATGCTTAGTGCCCTTTGAGTGCATTATCTAGGAATGAACCTGGTAGAGCATCCCACACAAACGAATGCTCCACATGCGGGTTTCACATGCCACCAACTCCACATTCACAGGCAACTTCAGCGCCACAGCCGTTTTCAGATAGCCCTCAATGCAAAGGCTCTAGACGCAAATATTGGTGTGAGAGCTAATTCAATCAAGGAAACACTGCATGTTGGTGAAGGGCATATTGAAGAAGGATCAGCCGAGTGGTTCTTGTGGGAGAACAACTCCATTTGGCTCACTAACTTCACACACCATCAGGCTTCCAAGCAGCTCTCAAGGAAACTCAGTTTCCACACTCTATGCTTAGTGCCCTTTGAGTGCCTAGGACTGAAATGAAGCTTGGTGAGCATCCCACACAAACGAATGCTCCACATGCGGGTTTCACATGCCACCAACTCCACATTCACAGGCAACTGCAGCGCCACAGCCATTTTCAGATAGCCCTCAATGCAAAGGATCTAGACGCAAATATTGGTGTGAGAGCTAATTCAATCAAGGAAACACTGCATGTTGGTGAAGGGCATATTGAAGAAGGATCAGCCGAGTGGTTCTTGTGGGAGAACAACTCCATTTGGCTCACTAACTTCACACACCATCAGGCTTCCAAGCAGCTCTCAAGGAAACTCAGTTTCCACACTCTATGCTTAGTGCCCTTTGAGTGCATTATCTAGGAATGAACCTGGAAGAGCATCCCACACAAACGAATGCTCCACATGCGGGTTTCACATGCCACCAACTCCACATTCACAGGCAACTTCAGCGCCACAGCCGTTTTCAGATAGCCCTCAATGCAAAGGCTCGAGACGCAAATATTGGTGTGAGAGCTAATTCAATCAAGGAAACACTGCATGTTGGTGAAGGGCATATTGAAGAAGGATCAGCCGAGTGGTTCTTGTGGGAGAACAACTCCATTTGGCTCACTAACTTCACACACCATCAGGCTTCCAAGCAGCTCTCAAGGATACTCAGTTTTCACACTCTATGCTTAGTGCCCTTTGAGTGCATTATCTAGGAATGAACCTGGTAGAGCATCCCACACAAACGAATGCTCCACATGCGGGTTTCACATGCCACCAACTCCACATTCACAGACAACTTCAGCGCCAAAGCCGTTTTCAGATAGCCCTCAATGCAAAGGCTCTCGACGCAAATATTGGTGTGAGAGCTAATTCAATCAAGGAAACACTGCATATTGGTGAAGGGCATATTGAAGAAGGATCAGCCGAGTGATTCTTGTGGGAGACAAACTCCATTTGGCTCACTAACTTCACACACCATCAGCCTTCCAAGCAGCTCTCAAGGAAACTCAGTTTCCACACTCTATGCTTAGTGCCCTTTGAGTGCATCATCTAGGAATGAAGCTTAGTGAGCATCCCACACAAACGAATGCTCCACATGCGGGTTTCACATGCCACCAACTCCACATTCACAGGCAACTTCAGCGCCACAGCCGTTTTCAGATAGCCCTCAATGCATAGGCTCTAGACGCAAATATTGGTGTGAGAGCTAATTCAATCAAGGAAACACTGCATGTTGGTGAAGGGCATATTGAAGAAGGATCAGCCGAGTGGTTCTTGTGGGAGAACAACTCCATTTGGCTCACTAACTTCACACACCATCAGGCTTCCAAGCAGCTCTCAAGGAAACTCAGTTTTCACACTCTATGCTTAGTGCCCTTTGAGTGCATTATCTAGGAATGAACCTGGTAGAGCATCCCACACAAACGAATGCTCCACATGCGGGTTTCACATGCCACCAACTCCACATTCACAGGCAACTTCAGCGCCACAGCCGTTTTCAGATAGCCCTCAATGCAAAGGCTCGAGACGCAAATATTGGTGTGAGAGCTAATTCAATCAAGGAAACACTGCATGTTGGTGAAGGGCATATTGAAGAAGGATCAGCCGAGTGGTTCTTGTGGGAGAACAACTCCATTTGGCTCACTAACTTCACACACCATCAGGCTTCCAAGCAGCTCTCAAGGATACTCAGTTTTCACACTCTATGCTTAGTGCCCTTTGAGTGCATTATCTAGGAATGAACCTGGTAGAGCATCCCACACAAACGAATGCTCCACATGCGGGTTTCACATGCCACCAACTCCACATTCACAGACAACTTCAGCGCCAAAGCCGTTTTCAGATAGCCCTCAATGCAAAGGCTCTCGACGCAAATATTGGTGTGAGAGCTAATTCAATCAAGGAAACACTGCATATTGGTGAAGGGCATATTGAAGAAGGATCAGCCGAGTGATTCTTGTGGGAGACAAACTCCATTTGGCTCACTAACTTCACACACCATCAGCCTTCCAAGCAGCTCTCAAGGAAACTCAGTTTCCACACTCTATGCTTAGTGCCCTTTGAGTGCATCATCTAGGAATGAAGCTTAGTGAGCATCCCACACAAACGAATGCTCCACATGCGGGTTTCACATGCCACCAACTCCACATTCACAGGCAACTTCAGCGCCACAGCCGTTTTCAGATAGCCCTCAATGCATAGGCTCTAGACGCAAATATTGGTGTGAGAGCTAATTCAATCAAGGAAACACTGCATGTTGGTGAAGGGCATATTGAGGAAGGATCAGCCGAGTGGTTCTTGTGGGAGAACAACTCCATTTGGCTCACTAACTTCACACACCATCAGGCTTCCAAGCAGCTCTCAAGGAAACTCAGTTTTCACACTCTATGCTTAGTGCCCTTTGAGTGCATTATCTAGGAATGAACCTGGTAGAGCATCCCACACAAACGAATGCTCCACATGCGGGTTTCACATGCCACCAACTCCACATTCACAGGCAACTTCAGCGCCACAGCCGTTTTCAGATAGCCCTCAATGCAAAGGCTCTAGACGCAAATATTGGTGTGAGAGCTAATTCAATCAAGGAAACACTGCATGTTGGTGAAGGGCATATTGAAGAAGGATCAGCCGAGTGGTTCTTGTGGGAGAACAACTCCATTTGGCTCACTAACTTCACACACCATCAGGCTTCCAAGCAGCTCTCAAGGAAACTCAGTTTCCACACTCTATGCTTAGTGCCCTTTGATTGCATTATCTAGGAATGAACCTGGAAGAGCATCCCACACAAACGAATGCTCCACATGCGGGTTTCACATGCCACCAACTCCACATTCACAGGCAACTTCAGCGCCACAGCCGTTTTCAGATAGCCCTCAATGCAAAGGCTCAAGACGCAAATATTGGTGTGAGAGCTAATTCAATCAAGGAAACACTGCATGTTGGTGAAGGGCATATTGAAGAAGGATCAGCCGAGTGGTTCTTGTGGGAGAACAACTCCATTTGGCTCACTAACTTCACACACCATCAGGCTTCCTAGCAGCTCTCAAGGAAACTCAGTTTTCACACTCTATGCTTAGTGCCCTTTGAGTGCATCATCTAGGAATGAACCTAGTAGAGCATCCCACACAAACGAATGCTCCACATGCGGGTTTCACATGCCACCAACTCCACATTCACAGACAACCTCAGCGCCACAGCCGTTTTCAGATAGCCCTCAATGCAAAGGCTCGAGACGCAAATATTGGTGTGAGAGCTAATTCAATCAAGGAAACACTGCATGTTGGTGAAGGGCATATTGAAGAAGGATCAGCCGAGTGGTTCTTGTGGGAGAACAACTCCATTTGGCTCACTAACTTCACACACCATCAGGCTTCCAAGCAGCTCTCAAGGAAACTCAGTTTTCACACTCTATGCTTATGCCCTTTGAGTGCATTATCTAGGAATGAACCTGGTAGAGCATCCCACACAAACGAATGCTCCACATGCGGGTTTCACATGCCACCAACTCCACATTCACAGGCAACTTCAGCGCCACAGCCGTTTTCAGATAGCCCTCAATGCAAAGGCTCGAGACGCAAATATTGGTGTGAGAGCTAATTCAATCAAGGAAACACTGCATGTTGGTGAAGGGCATATTGAAGAAGGATCAGCCGAGTGGTTCTTGTGGGAGAACAACTCCATTTGGCTCACTAACTTCACACACCATCAGGCTTCCAAGCAGCTCTCAAGGAAACTCAGTTTTCACACTCTATGCTTAGTGCCCTTTGAGTGCATTATCTAAGAATGAACCTGATAGAGCATCCCACACAAACGAATGCTCCACATGCGGGTTTCACATGCCACCAACTCCACATTCACAGGCAACTTCAGCGCCACAGCCGTTTTCAGATAGCCCTCAATGCAAAGGCTCTAGACGCAAATATTGGTGTGAGAGCTAATTCAATCAAGGAAACACTGCATGTTGGTGAAGGGCATATTGAAGAAGGATCAGCCGAGTGGTTCTTGTGGGAGAACAACTCCATTTGGCTCACTAACTTCACACACCATCAGACTTCCAAGCAGCTCTCAAGGAAACTCAGTTTCCACACTCTATGCTTAGTGCCCTTTGATTGCATTATCTAGGAATGAACCTGGAAGAGCATCCCACACAAACGAATGCACCACATGCGGGTTTCACATGCCACCAACTCCACATTCACAGGCAACTTCAGCGCCATAGCCGTTTTCAGATAGCCCTCAATGCAAAGGCTCTAGACGCAAATATTGGTGTGAGAGCTAATTCAATCAAGGAAACACTGCATGTTGGTGAAGGGCATATTGAAGAAGGATCAGCCGAGTGGTTCTTGTGGGAGAACAACTCCATTTGGCTCACTAACTTCACACACCATCAGGCTTCCAAGCAGCTCTCAAGGAAACTCAGTTTTCACACTCTATGCTTAGTGCCCTTTGAGTGCATTATCTAGGAATGAACCTGGTAGAGCATCCCACACAAACGAATGCTCCACATGCGGGTTTCACATGCCACCAACTCCACATTCACAGGCAACTTCAGCGCCACAGCCGTTTTCAGATAGCCCTCAATGCAAAGGCTCTAGACGCAAATATTGGTGTGAGAGCTAATTCAATCAAGGAAACACTGCATGTTGGTGAAGGGCATATTGAAGAAGGATCAGCCGAGTGGTTCTTGTGGGAGAACAACTCCATTTGGCTCACTAACTTCACACACCATCAGGCTTCCTAGCAGCTCTCAAGGAAACTCAGTTTCCACACTCTATGCTTAGTGCCCTTTGAGTGCATTATCTAGGAATGAACCTGGAAGAGCATCCCACACAAACGAATGCTCCACATGCGGGTTTCACATGCCACCAACTCCACATTCACAGGCAACTTCAGCGCCACAGCCGTTTTCAGATAGCCCTCAATGCAAAGGCTCTAGACGCAAATATTGGTGTGAGAGCTAATTCAATCAAGGAAACACTGCATGTTGGTGAAGGGCATATTGAAGAAGGATCAGCCGAGTGGTTCTTGTGGGAGAACAACTCCATTTGGCTCACTAACTTCACACACCATCAGGCTTCCAAGCTACTCTCAAGGAAACTCAGTTTTCACACTCTATGCTTAGTGCCCTTTGAGTGCATTATCTAGGAATGAACCTGGTAGAGCATCCCACACAAACGAATGCTCCACATGCGGGTTTCACATGCCACCAACTCCACATTCACAGGCAACTTCAGCGCCACAGCCGTTTTCAGATAGCCCTCAATGCAAAGGCTCGAGACGCAAATATTGGTGTGAGAGCTAATTCAATCAAGGAAACACTGCATGTTGGTGAAGGGCATATTGAGGAAGGATCAGCCAAGTGGTTCTTGTGGGAGAACAACTCCATTTGGCTCACTAACTTCACACACCATCAGGCTTCCAAGCAGCTCTCAAGGAAACTCAGTTTCCACACTCTATGCTTAGTGCCCTTTGATTGCATTATCTAGGAATGAACCTGGAAGAGCATCCCACACAAAAGAATGCTCCACATGCGGGTTTCACATGCCACCAACTCCACATTCACAGGCAACTTCAGCGCCACAGCCGTTTTCAGATAGCCCTCAATGCAAAGGCTCGAGACGCAAATATTGGTGTGAGAGCTAATTCAATCAAGGAAACACTGCATGTTGGTGAAGGGCATATTGAAGAAGGATCAGCCGAGTGGTTCTTGTGGGAGAACAACTCCATTTGGCTCACTAACTTCACACACCATCAGGCTTCCAAGCAGCTCTCAAGGAAACTCAGTTTCCACACTCTATGCTTAGTGCCCTTTGAGTGCCTAGGACTGAAATGAAGCTTGGTGAGCATCCCACACAAACGAATGCTCCACATTGCGGGTTTCACATGCCACCAACTCCACATTCACAGGCAACTTCAGCGCCACAGCCATTTTCAGATAGCCCTCAATGCAAAGGCTCGAGAAGCAAATATTGGTGTGAGAGCTAATTCAATCAAGGAAACACTGCATGTTGGTGAAGGGCATATTGTAAGAAGGATCAGCCGAGTGATTCTTGTGGGAGAACAACTCCATTTGGCTCACTAACTTCACACACCATCAGGCTTCCAAGCAGCTCTCAAGGAAACTCAGTTTTCCACACTCTATGCTTAGTGCCCTTTGATTGCATTATCTAGGAATGAACCTGGTAGAGCATCCCACACAAACGAATGCTCCACATGCGGGTTTCACATGCCACCAACTCCACATTCACAGGCAACTTCAGCGCCACAGCCGTTTTCAGATAGCCCTCAATGCAAAGGCTCTAGACGCAAATATTGGTGTGAGAGCTAATTCAATCAAGGAAACACTGCATGTTGGTGAAGGGCATATTGAAGAAGGATCAGCCGAGTGGTTCTTGTGGGAGAACAACTCCATTTGGCTCACTAACTTCACACACCATCAGGCTTCATGCAGCTCTCAAGGAAACTCAGTTTTCACACTCTATGCTTAGTGTCCTTTGAGTGCATCATTAATATGGAATGAACCTAGTAGAGCATCCCACACAAACGAATGCTCCACATGCGGGTTTCACATGCCACCAACTCCACATTCACAGACAACCTCAGCTCCAAAGCCGTTTTCAGATAGCCCTCAATGCAAAGGCTCGAGACGCAAATATTGGTGTGAGATCTAATTCAATCAAAGAAACACTGCATGTTGGTGAAGGGCATATTGAAGAAGGATCAGCCGAGTGGTTCTTGTGGAGAACAACTCCATTTGGCTCACTAACTTCACACACCATCAGGCTTCCAAGCAGCTCTCAAGGAAACTCAGTTTCCACACTCTATGCTTAGTGCCCTTTGAGTGCATTATCTAGGAATGAACCTGGTAGAGCATCCCACACAAACGAATGCTCCACATGCGGGTTTCACATGCAAAACAACTCCACATTCACAGGCAACTTCAGCGCCACAGCCGTTTTCAGATAGCCCTCAATGCAAAGGCTCTAGAACGCAAATATTGGTGTGAGAGCTAATTCAATCAAGGAAACACTGCATGTTGGTGAAGGGCATATTGAAGAAGGTTCAGCCGAGTGGTTCTTGTGGGAGAACAACTCCATTTGGCTCACTAACTTCACACACCATCAGGCTTCCAAGCAGCTCTCAAGGAAACTCAGTTTCCACACTCTATGCTTAGTGCCCTTTGAGTGCCTAGGACTGAAATGAAGCTTGTGAGCATCCCACACAAACGAATGCTCCACATGCGGGTTTCACTTGCCACTAACTCCACATTCACAGGCAACTGCAGCGCCACAGCCATTTTCAGATAGCCCTCAATGCAAAGGCTCTAGACGCAAATATTGGTGTGAGAGCTAATTCAATCAAGGAAACACTGCATGTTGGTGAAGGGCATATTGAAGAAGGATCAGCCGAGTGGTTCTTGTGGGAGAACAACTCCATTTGGCTCACTAACTTCACACACCATCAGGCTTCCAAGCAGCTCTCAAGGAAACTCAGTTTTCACAACTCTATGCTGAGTGCATTGAGAGTGCATTATGTAGGAATGAACCTGGTAGAGCATCCACACAAACGAATGCTCCACATGCGGGTTTCACAAGCCACCAACTCCACATTCACAGGACAACTTCAGCGCCAAAGCCATTTTCAGATAGCCCTCAATGCAAAGGCTCGAGACGCAAACATTGGTGTGAGAGCTAATTCAATCAAGGAAACACTGCATGTTGGTGAAGGGCATATTGAAGAAGGATCAGCCAAGTGGTTCTTGTGGGAGAACAACTCCGTCTAACTCACTAACTTCACACACCATCAGGCTTCCTAGCAGCTCTCAAGGAAACTCAGTTTTCACACTCTATGCTTAGTGCCCTTTGAGTGCACTCTCTAGGAATGAACCTAGTAGAGCATCCCACACAAACGAATGCTCCACATGCGGGTTTCACATGCCACCAACTCCACATTCACAGGCAACTTCAGCGCCACAGCCATTTTCAGATAGCCCTCAATACAAAGGCTCTAGACGCAAATATTGGTGTGAGAGCTAACTCAACCAAGGAAACACTGCATGTTGCTGAAGGGCATATTGAAGAAGGATCAGCCGAGTGGTTCTTGTGGGAGAACAACTCCATTTGGCTCACTATCTTCACACACCATCAGGCTTCCAAGCAGCTCTCAAGGAAACTCAGTTTTCACACTCTATGCTTCGTGCCCTTTGAGTGCATTATCTAGGAATGAACCTGGTAGAGCATCCCACACAAAACCAATGCTCCACATGCGGGTTTCAAATGCCACCAACTCCACATTCACAGGCAAACTTCAGCGCCACAGCCGTTTTCAGATAGCCCTCAATGCAAAGGCTCGAGACGCAAATATTGGTGTGAGAGCTAATTCAATCAAGGAAACACTGCATATTGGTGAAGGGCATATTGAAGAAGGATCAGCCGAGTGATTCTTGTGGGAGAACAACTCCATTTGGCTCACTAACTTCACATACCACCAGCCTTCCAAGTAGCTCTCAAGGAAACTCAGTTTCCACACTCTATGCTTAGTGCCCTTTGAGTGCATCATCTAGGAATGAACCTGGTAGAGCATCCCACACAAACGAATGCTCCACATGCGGGTTTCACATGCCACCAACTCCACATTCACAGGCAACTTCAGCGCCACAGCCGTTTTCAGATAGCCCTCAATGCAAAGGCTCTAGACGCAAATATTTGTGTGAGAGCTAATTCAATCAAGGAAACACTGCATGTTGGTGAAGGGTATATTGAAGAAGGATCAGCCGAGTGGTTCTTGTGGGAGAACAACTCCATTTGGCTCACTAACTTCACACACCATCAGGCTTCCAAGCAGCTCTCAAGGAAACTCAGTTTTCACACTCTATGCTTAGTGCCCTTTGAGTGCCTAGGACTGAAATGAAGCTTGGTGAGCATCCCACACAAACGAATGCTCCACATGCGGGTTTCACATGCCACCAACTCCACATTCACAGGCAACTGCAGCGCCACAGCCGTTTTCAGATAGCCCTCAATGCAAAGGCTCGAGACGCAAATATTGGTGTGAGAGCTAATTCAATCAAGGAAACACTGCATGTTGGTGAAGGGCATATTGAAGAAGGATCAGCCGAGTGGTTCTTGTGGGAGAACAACTCCATTTGGCTCACTAACTTCACACACCATCAGGCTTCCAAGCAGCTCTCAAGGAAACTCAGTTTCCACACTCTATGCTTAGTGCCCTTTGAGTGCATTATCTAGGAATGAACCTGCTAGAGCATCCCACACAAACGAATGCTCCACATGCGGGTTTCACATGCCACCAACTCCACATTCACAGGCAACTTCAGCGCCACAGCCATTTTCAAATAGCCCTCAATGCAAAGGCTCTAGACGCAAATATTGGTGTGAGAGCTAATTCAATCAAGGAAACACTGCATGTTGGTGAAGGGCATATTGAAGAAGGATCAGCCAAGTGGTTCTTGTGGGAGAACAACTCCGTCTAACTCACTAACTTCACACACCATCAGGCTTCCTAGCAGCTCTCAAGGAAACTCAGTTTCCACACTCTATGCTTAGTGCCCTTTGAGTGCACTCTCTAGAATGAACCTGGTAGAGCATCCCCACACAAACGAATGCTCCACATGCGGGTTTTCACATGCCACCAACTCCACATTCACAGGCAACTTCAGCACCACAGCCATTTTCAGATAGCCCTCAATGCAAAGGCCTCTAGACGCAAATATTGGTGTGAGAGCTAATTCAATCAAGGAAACACTGCATGTTGGTGAAGGGCATATTGAAGAAGGATCAGCCGAGTGGTTCTTGTGGAACAACTCCATTTGGCTCACTAACTTCACACACCATCAGGCTTCCAAGCAGCTCTCAAGGAAACTCAGTTTCCACACTCTATGCTTAGTGCCCTTTGATTGCATTATCTAGGAATGAACCTGGTAGAGCATCCCACACAAACGAATGCTCCACATGCGGGTTTCACATGCCACCAACTCCACATTCACAGGCAACTTCAGCGCCACAGCCGTTTTCAGATAGCCCTCAATGCAAAGGCTCTAGACGCAAATATTGGTGTGAGAGAAAATTCAATCAAGGAAACACTGCATGTTGCTGAAGGGCATATTGAAGAAGGATCAGCCGAGTGGTTCTTGTGGGAGAACAACTCCATTTGGCTCACTAACTTCACACACCGTCAGGCTTCCAAGCAGCTCTCAAGGAAACTCAGTTTCCACACTCTATGCTTAGTGCCCTTTGAGTGCCTAGGACTGAAATGAAGCTTGGTGAGCATCCCACACAAACGAATGCTCCACATGCGGGTTTCACATGCCACCAACTCCACATTCACAGGCAACTTCAGCGCCACAGCCGTTTTCAGATAGCCCTCAATGCAAAGGCTCTAGACGCAAATATTGGTGTGAGAGCTAATTCAATCAAGGAAACACTGCATGTTGGTGAAGGGCATATTGAAGAAGGATCAGCCGAGTGGTTCTTGTGGGAGAACAACTCCATTTGGCTCACTAACTTCACACACCATCAGGCTTCCAAGCAGCTCTCAAGGAAACTCAGTTTTCACACTCTATGCTCAGTGCCCTTTGAGTGCCTAGGACTGAAATGAAGCTTGGTGAGCATCCCACACAAACGAATGCTCCACATGCGGGTTTCACATGCCACCAACTCCACATTCACAGGCAACTTCAGCGCCACAGCCATTTTCAGATAGCCCTCAATGCAAAGGCTCTAGACGCAAATATTGGTGTGAGAGCTAATTCAATCAAGGAAACACTGCATGTTGGTGAATGGCATATTGAAGAAGGATCAGCCGAGTGGTTCTTGTGGGAGAACAACTCCATTTGGCTCACTAACTTCACACACCATCAGGCTTCCTAGCAGCTCTCAAGGAAACTCAGTTTTCACACTCTATGCTTAGTGTCCTTTGAGTGCATCATCTAGGAATGAACCTGGTAGAGCATCCCACACAAACGAATGCTCCACATGCGGGTTTCACATGCCACCAACTCCACATTCACAGACAACTTCAGCGCCAAAGCCTTTTTCAGATAGCCCTCAATGCAAAGGCTCGAGACGCAAATATTGGTGTGAGAGATAATTCAATCAAGGAAACACTGCATGTTGTAGAAGGGCATATTGAAGAAGAATCAGCCGAGTGGTTCTTGTGGGAGAACAACTCCATTTGGCTCACTAACTTCACACACCATCAGGCTTCCAAGCAGCTCTCAAGGAAACTCAGTTTCCACACTCTATGCTTAGTGCCCTTTGATTGCATTATCTAGGAATGAACCTGGTAGAGCATCCCACACAAACGAATGCTCCACATGCGGGTTTCACATGCCACCAACTCCACATTCACAGGCAACTTCAGCGCCACAGCCGTTTTCAGATAGCCCTCAATGCAAAGGCTCGAGACGCAAATATTGGTGTGAGAGCTAATTCAATCAAGGAAACACTGCATGTTGGTGAAGGGCATATTGAAGAAGGATCAGCCGAGTGGTTCTTGTGGGAGAACAACTCCATTTGGCTCACTAACTTCACACACCATCAGGCTTCCAAGCAGCTCTCAAGGAAACTCAGTTTCCACACTCTATGCTTAGTGCCCTTTGAGTGCATTTTCTAGGAATGAACCTGGTAGAGCATCCCACACAAACGAATGCTCCACATGCGGGTTTCACATGCCACCTACTCCACATTCACAGGCAACTTCAGCGCCACAGCCGTTTTCAGATAGCCCTCAATGCAAAGGCTCTAGATGCAAATATTGGTGTGAGAGCTAATTCAATCAAGGAAACACTGCATGTTGGTGAAGGGCATATTGAAGAAGGTTCAGCCGAGTGGTTCTTGTGGGAGAACAACTCCATTTGGCTCACTAACTTCACACACCATCAGGCTTCCAAGCAGCTCTCAAGGAAACTCAGTTTCCACACTCTATGCTTAGTGCCCTTTGATTGCATTATCTAGGAATGAACCTGGTAGAGCATCCCACACAAACGAATGCTCCACATGCGGGTTTCACATGCCACCAACTCCACATTCACAGGCAACTTCAGCGCCACAGCCGTTTTCAGATAGCCCTCAATGCAAAGGCTCGAGACGCAAATATTGGTGTGAGAGCTAATTCAATCAAGGAAACACTGCATGTTGGTGAAGGGCATATTGAAGAAGGATCAGCCGAGTGGTTCTTGTGGGAGAACAACTCCATTTGGCTCACTAACTTCACACACCATCAGGCTTCCTAGCAGCTCTCAAGGAAACTCAGTTTTCACACTCTATGCTTAGTGCCCTTTGAGTGCATTATCTAGGAATGAACCTGGTAGAGCATCCCACACAAACGAATGCTCCACATGCGGGTTTCACATGCCACCAACTTCACATTCACAGGCAACTTCAGCGCCACAGCCGTTTTCAGATAGCCCTCAATGCAAAGGCTCGAGACGCAAATATTGGTGTGAGAGCTAATTCAATCAAGGAAACACTGCATGTTGGTGAAGGGCATATTGAAGAAGGATCAGCCGAGTGGTTCTTGTGGGAGAACAACTCCATTTGGCTCACTAACTTCACACACCATCAGGCTTCCAAGCAGCTCTCAAGGAAACTCAGTTTCCACACTCTATGCTTAGTGCCCTTTGAGTGCATTTTCTAGGAATGAACCTGGTAGAGCATCCCACACAAACGAATGCTCCACATGCGGGTTTCACATGCCACCAACTCCACATTCACAGGCAACTTCAGCGCCACAGACCTTTTCAGATAGCCCTCAATGCAAAGGCTCTAGACGCAAATATTGGTGTGAGAGCTAATTCAATCAAGGAAACACTGCATGTTGGTGAAGGGCATATTGAAGAAGGATCAGCCGAGTGGTTCTTGTGGGAGAACAACTCCATTTGGCTCACTAACTTCACACACCATCAGGCTTCCAAGCAGCTCTCAAGGAAACTCAGTTTTCACACTCTATGCTTAGTGCCCTTTCAGTGCATTATCTAGGAATGAACCTGGTAGAGCATCCCACACAAACGAATGCTCCACATGCGGGTTTCACATGCCACCAACTTCACATTCACAGGCAACTTCAGCGCCACAGCCGTTTTCTGATAGCCCTCAATGCAAAGGCTCTAGACGCAAATATTGGTGTGAGAGCTAATTCAATCAAGGAAACACTGCATGTTGGTGAAGGGCATATTGAAGAAGGATCAGCCGAGTGGTTCTTGTGGGAGAACAACTCCATTTGGCTCACTAACTTCACACACCATCAGGCTTCCAAGCAGCTCTCAAGGAAACTCAGTTTCCACACTCTATGCTTAGTGCCCTTTGAGTGCCTAGGACTGAAATGAAGCTTGGTGAGCATCCCACACAAACGAATGCTCCACATGCGGGTTTCACATGCCACCAACTCCACATTCACAGGCAACTTCAGCGCCACAGCCATTTTCAGATAGCCCTCAATGCAAAGGCTCTAGACGCAAATATTGGTGTGAGAGCTAATTCAATCAAGGAAACACTGCATGTTGGTGAAGGGCATATTGAAGAAGGATCAGCCGAGTGGTTCTTGTGGGAGAACAACTCCATTTGGCTCACTAACTTCACACACCATCAGGCTTCCAAGCAGCTCTCAATGAAACTCAGTTTTCACACTCTATGCTTAATGCCCTTTGAGTGCACAATCTAGAAATGAACCTGGTAGAGCATCCCACACAAACGAATGCTCCACATGCGGGTTTCACATGCCACCGATTCCACATTCACAGGCAACTTCAGCGCCACAGCCGTTTTCAGATAGCCCTCAATGCAAAGGCTCTAGACGCAAATATTGGTGTGAGAGCTAATTCAATCAAGGAAACACTGCATGTTGGTGAAGGGCATATTGAAGAAGGATCAGCCGAGTGGTTCTTGTGGGAGAACAACTCCATTTGGCTCACTAACTTCACACACCATCAGGCTTCCAAGCAGCTCTCAAGGAAACTCAGTTTTCACACTCTATGCTTAGTGCCTTTGATTGCATTATCTAGGAATGAACCTGGTAGAGCATCCCACACAAACGAATGCTCCACATGCGGGTTTCACATGCCACCAACTCCACATTCACAGGCAACTTCAGCGCCACAGCCATTTTCAGATAGCCCTCAATGCAAAGGCTCTAGACGCAAATATTGGTGTGAGAGCTAATTCAATCAAGGAAACACTGCATGTTGGTGAAGGGCATATTGAAGAAGGATCAGCCGAGTGGTTCTTGTGGGAGAACAACTCCATTTGGCTCACTAACTTCACACACCATCAGGCTTCCAAGCAGCTCTCAAGGAAACTCAGTTTCCACACTCTATGCTTAGTGCCCTTTGATTACATTATCTAGGAATGAACCTGGTAGAGCATCCCACACAAACGAATGCTCCACATGCGGGTTTCACATGCCACCAACTCCACATTCACAGGCAACTTCAGCGCCAAAGCCGTTTTCAGATAGCCCTCAATGCAAAGGCTCTAGACGCAAATATTGGTGTGAGAGCTAATTCAATCAAGGAAACACTGCATGTTGGTGAAGGGCATATTGAAGAAGGATCAGCCGAGTGGTTCTTGTGGGAGAACAACTCCGTCTAACTCACTAACTTCACACACCATCAGGCTTCCTAGCAGCTCTCAAGGAAACTCAGTTTTCACACTCTATGCTTAGTGCCCTTTGAGTGCCTAGGACTGAAATGAAGCTTGGTGAGCATCCCACACAAACGAATGCTCCACATGCGGGTTTCACATGCCACCAACTCCACATTCACAGGCAACTTCAGCGCCACAGCCATTTTCAGATAGCCCTCAATGCAAAGGCTCTAGACCCAAATATTGGTGTGAGAGCTAATTCAATCAAGGAAACACTGCATGTTGGTGAAGGGCATATTGAAGAAGGATCAGCCGAGTGGTTCTTGTGGGAGAACAACTCCATTTGGCTCACTAACTTCACACACCATCAGGCTTCCAAGCAGCTCTCAAGGAAACTCAGTTTTCACACTCTATGCTTAATGCCCTTTGAGTGCACAATCTAGAAATGAACCTGGTAGAGCATCCCACACAAACGAATGCTCCACATGCGGGTTTCACATGCCACCGATTCCACATTCACAGGCAACTTCAGCGCCACAGCCGTTTTCAGATAGCCCTCAATGCAAAGGCTCTAGACGCAAATATTGGTGTGAGAGCTAATTCAATCAAGGAAACACTGCATGTTGGTGAAGGGCATATTGAAGAAGGATCAGCCGAGTGGTTCTTGTGGGAGAACAACTCCATTTGGCTCACTAACTTCACACACCATCAGGCTTCCAAGCAGCTCTCAAGGAAACTCAGTTTTCACACTCTATGCTTAGTGCCTTTGATTGCATTATCTAGGAATGAACCTGGTAGAGCATCCCACACAAACGAATGCTCCACATGCGGGTTTCACATGCCACCAACTCCACATTCACAGGCAACTTCAGCGCCACAGCCATTTTCAGATAGCCCTCAATGCAAAGGCTCTAGACGCAAATATTGGTGTGAGAGCTAATTCAATCAAGGAAACACTGCATGTTGGTGAAGGGCATATTGAAGAAGGATCAGCCGAGTGGTTCTTGTGGGAGAACAACTCCATTTGGCTCACTAACTTCACACACCATCAGGCTTCCAAGCAGCTCTCAAGGAAACTCAGTTTCCACACTCTATGCTTAGTGCCCTTTGATTACATTATCTAGGAATGAACCTGGTAGAGCATCCCACACAAATAAATGCTCCACATGCGGGTTTCACATGCCACCAACTCCACATTCACAGGCAACTTCAGCGCCAAAGCCGTTTTCAGATAGCCCTCAATGCAAAGGCTCTAGACGCAAATATTGGTGTGAGAGCTAATTCAATCAAGGAAACACTGCATGTTGGTGAAGGGCATATTGAAGAAGGATCAGCCGAGTGGTTCTTGTGGGAGAACAACTCCGTCTAACTCACTAACTTCACACACCATCAGGCTTCCTAGCAGCTCTCAAGGAAACTCAGTTTTCACACTCTATGCTTAGTGTCCTTTGAGTGCATCATCTAGGAATGAACCTAGTAGAGCATCCTACACAAACGAATGCTCCACATGCGGGTTTCACATGCCACCAACTCCACATTCACAGGCAACTTCAGCGCCAAAGCCGTTTTCAGATAGCCCTCAATGCAAAGGCTCGAGACGCAAATATTGGTGTGAGAGCTAATTCAATCAAGGAAACACTGCATGTTGGTGAAGGGCATATTGAAGAAGAAGCAGCCGAGTGGTTCTTGTGGGAGAACAACTCCATTTGGCTCACTATCTTCACACACCATCAGGCTTCCAAGCAGCTCTCAAGGAAACTCAGTTTTCACACTCTATGCTTCGTGCCCTTTGAGTGCATTATCTAGGAATGAACCTGGTAGAGCATCCCACACAAACCAATGCTCCACATGCGGGTTTCAAATGCCACCAACTCCAAATTCACAGGCAACTTCAGCGCCACAGCCGTTTTCAGATAGCCCTCAATGCAAAGGCTCTAGACGCAAATATTGGTGTGAGAGCTAATTCAATCAAGGAAACACTGCATATTGGTGAAGGGCATATTGAAGAAGGATCAGCCGAGTGATTCTTGTGGGAGAACAACTCCATTTGGCTCACTAACTTCACATACCACCAGCCTTCCATGTAGCTCTCAAGGAAACTCAGTTTCCACACTCTATGCTTAGTGCCCTTTGAGTGCATCATCTAGGAATGAACCTGGTAGAAAATCCCACACAAACCAATGCTCCACATGCGGGTTTCACATGCCACCAACTCCACATTCACAGGCAACTTCAGCGCCACAGCCGTTTTCAGATAGCCCTCAATGCAAAGGCTCTAGACGCAAATATTGGTGTGAGAGCTAATTCAATCAAGGAAACACTGCATGTTGGTGAAGGGCATATTGAAGAAGGATCAGCCGAGTGGTTCTTGTGGGAGAACAACTCCATTTGGCTCACTAACTTCACACACCATCAGGCTTCCAAGCAGCTCTCAAGGAAACTCAGTTTTCACACTCTATGCTTAGTGCCCTTTGAGTGCCTAGGACTGAAATGAAGCTTGGTGAGCATCCCACACAAACGAATGCTCCACATGCGGGTTTCACATGCCACCAACTCCACATTCACAGGCAACTTCAGCGCCACAGCCGTTTTCAGATAGCCCTCAATGCAAAGGCTCTAGACCCAAATATTGGTGTGAGAGCTAATTCAATCAAGGAAACACTGCATGTTGGTGAAGGGCATATTGAAGAAGGATCAGCCGAGTGGTTCTTGTGGGAGAACAACTCCATTTGGCTCACTAACTTCACACACCATCAGGCTTCCAAGCAGCTCTCAAGGAAACTCAGTTTTCACACTCTATGCTTAATGCCCTTTGAGTGCACAATCTAGAAATGAACCTGGTAGAGCATCCCACACAAACGAATGCTCCACATGCGGGTTTCACATGCCACCGATTCCACATTCACAGGCAACTTCAGCGCCACAGCCGTTTTCAGATAGCCCTCAATGCAAAGGCTCTAGACGCAAATATTGGTGTGAGAGCTAATTCAATCAAGGAAACACTGCATGTTGGTGAAGGGCATATTGAAGAAGGATCAGCCGAGTGGTTCTTGTGGGAGAACAACTCCATTTGGCTCACTAACTTCACACACCATCAGGCTTCCAAGCAGCTCTCAAGGAAACTCAGTTTCCACACTCTATGCTTAGTGCCCTTTGAGTGCCTAGGACTGAAATGAAGCTTGGTGAGCATCCCACACAAACGAATGCTCCACATGCGGGTTTCACATGCCACCAACTCCACATTCACAGGCAACTTCAGCGCCACAGCCATTTTCAGATAGCCCTCAATGCAAAGGCTCTAGACGCAAAGATTGGTGTGAGAGCTAATTCAATCAAGGAAACACTGCATGTTGGTGAAGGGCATATTGAAGAAGGATCAGCCGAGTGGTTCTTGTGGGAGAACAACTCCATTTGGCTCACTAACTTCACACACCATCAGGCTTCCAAGCAGCTCTCAATGAAACTCAGTTTTCACACTCTATGCTTAATGCCCTTTGAGTGCACAATCTAGAAATGAACCTGGTAGAGCATCCCACACAAACGAATGCTCCACATGCGGGTTTCACATGCCACCGATTCCACATTCACAGGCAACTTCAGCGCCACAGCCGCTTTCAGATAGCCCTCAATGCAAAGGCTCTAGACGCAAATATTGGTGTGAGAGCTAATTCAATCAAGGAAACACTGCATGTTGGTGAAGGGCATATTGAAGAAGGATCAGCCGAGTGGTTCTTGTGGGAGAACAACTCCATTTGGCTCACTAACTTCACACACCATCAGGCTTCCAAGCAGCTCTCAAGGAAACTCAGTTTTCACACTCTATGCTTAGTGCCTTTGATTGCATTATCTAGGAATGAACCTGGTAGAGCATCCCACACAAACGAATGCTCCACATGCGGGTTTCACATGCCACCAACTCCACATTCACAGGCAACTTCAGCGCCACAGCCATTTTCAGATAGCCCTCAATGCAAAGGCTCTAGACGCAAATATTGGTGTGAGAGCTAATTCAATCAAGGAAACACTGCATGTTGGTGAAGGGCATATTGAAGAAGGATCAGCCGAGTGGTTCTTGTGGGAGAACAACTCCATTTGGCTCACTAACTTCACACACCATCAGGCTTCCAAGCAGCTCTCAAGGAAACTCAGTTTCCACACTCTATGCTTAGTGCCCTTTGATTACATTATCTAGGAATGAACCTGGTAGAGCATCCCACACAAACGAATGCTCCACATGCGGGTTTCACATGCCACCAACTCCACATTCACAGGCAACTTCAGCGCCAAAGCCGTTTTCAGATAGCCCTCAATGCAAAGGCTCTAGACGCAAATATTGGTGTGAGAGCTAATTCAATCAAGGAAACACTGCATGTTGGTGAAGGGCATATTGAAGAAGGATCAGCCGAGTGGTTCTTGTGGGAGAACAACTCCGTCTAACTCACTAACTTCACACACCATCAGGCTTCCTAGCAGCTCTCAAGGAAACTCAGTTTTCACACTCTATGCTTAGTGCCCTTTGAATGCCTAGGACTGAAATGAAGCTTGGTGAGCATCCCACACAAACGAATGCTCCACATGCGGGTTTCACATGCCACCAACTCCACATTCACAGGCAACTTCAGCGCCACAGCCATTTTCAGATAGCCCTCAATGCAAAGGCTCTAGACCCAAATATTGGTGTGAGAGCTAATTCAATCAAGGAAACACTGCATGTTGGTGAAGGGCATATTGAAGAAGGATCAGCCGAGTGGTTCTTGTGGGAGAACAACTCCATTTGGCTCACTAACTTCACACACCATCAGGCTTCCAAGCAGCTCTCAAGGAAACTCAGTTTTCACACTCTATGCTTAATGCCCTTTGAGTGCACAATCTAGAAATGAACCTGGTAGAGCATCCCACACAAACGAATGCTCCACATGCGGGTTTCACATGCCACCGATTCCACATTCACAGGCAACTTCAGCGCCACAGCCGTTTTCAGATAGCCCTCAATGCAAAGGCTCTAGACGCAAATATTGGTGTGAGAGCTAATTCAATCAAGGAAACACTGCATGTTGGTGAAGGGCATATTGAAGAAGGATCAGCCGAGTGGTTCTTGTGGGAGAACAACTCCATTTGGCTCACTAACTTCACACACCATCAGGCTTCCAAGCAGCTCTCAAGGAAACTCAGTTTTCACACTCTATGCTTAGTGCCTTTGATTGCATTATCTAGGAATGAACCTGGTAGAGCATCCCACACAAACGAATGCTCCACATGCGGGTTTCACATGCCACCAACTCCACATTCACAGGCAACTTCAGCGCCACAGCCATTTTCAGATAGCCCTCAATGCAAAGGCTCTAGACGCAAATATTGGTGTGAGAGCTAATTCAATCAAGGAAACACTGCATGTTGGTGAAGGGCATATTGAAGAAGGATCAGCCGAGTGGTTCTTGTGGGAGAACAACTCCATTTGGCTCACTAACTTCACACACCATCAGGCTTCCAAGCAGCTCTCAAGGAAACTCAGTTTCCACACTCTATGCTTAGTGCCCTTTGATTACATTATCTAGGAATGAACCTGGTAGAGCATCCCACACAAATGAATGCTCCACATGCGGGTTTCACATGCCACCAACTCCACATTCACAGGCAACTTCAGCGCCAAAGCCGTTTTCAGATAGCCCTCAATGCAAAGGCTCTAGACGCAAATATTGGTGTGAGAGCTAATTCAATCAAGGAAACACTGCATGTTGGTGAAGGGCATATTGAAGAAGGATCAGCCGAGTGGTTCTTGTGGGAGAACAACTCCGTCTAACTCACTAACTTCACACACCATCAGGCTTCCTAGCAGCTCTCAAGGAAACTCAGTTTTCACACTCTATGCTTCGTGCCCTTTGAGTGCATTATCTAGGAATGAACCTGGTAGAGCATCCCACACAAACCAATGCTCCACATGCGGGTTTCAAATGCCACCAACTCCAAATTCACAGGCAACTTCAGCGCCACAGCCGTTTTCAGATAGCCCTCAATGCAAAGGCTCGAGACGCAAATATTGGTGTGAGAGCTAATTCAATCAAGGAAACACTGCATATTGGTGAAGGGCATATTGAAGAAGGATCAGCCGAGTGATTCTTGTGGGAGAACAACTCCATTTGGCTCACTAACTTCACATACCACCAGCCTTCCATGTAGTCTCAAGGAAACTCAGTTTCCACACTCTATGCTTAGTGCCCTTTGAGTGCATCATCTAGGAATGAACCTGGTAGAAAATCCCACACAAACCAATGCTCCACATGCGGGTTTCACATGCCACCAACTCCACATTCACAGGCAACTTCAGCGCCACAGCCGTTTTCAGATAGCCCTCAATGCAAAGGCTCTAGACGCAAATATTGGTGTGAGAGCTAATTCAATCAAGGAAACACTGCATGTTGGTGAAGGGCATATTGAAGAAGGATCAGCCGAGTGGTTCTTGTGGGAGAACAACTCCATTTGGCTCACTAACTTCACACACCATCAGGCTTCCAAGCAGCTCTCAAGGAAACTCAGTTTTCACACTCTATGCTTAGTGCCCTTTGAGAGCCTAGGACTGAAATGAAGCTTGGTGAGCATCCCACACAAACGAATGCTCCACATGCGGGTTTCACATGCCACCAACTCCACATTCACAGGCAACTTCAGCGCCACAGCCGTTTTCAGATAGCCCTCAATGCAAAGGCTCTAGACCCAAATATTGGTGTGAGAGCTAATTCAATCAAGGAAACACTGCATGTTGGTGAAGGGCATATTGAAGAAGGATCAGCCGAGTGGTTCTTGTGGGAGAACAACTCCATTTGGCTCACTAACTTCACACACCATCAGGCTTCCAAGCAGCTCTCAAGGAAACTCAGTTTTCACACTCTATGCTTAATGCCCTTTGAGTGCACAATCTAGAAATGAACCTGGTAGAGCATCCCACACAAACGAATGCTCCACATGCGGGTTTCACATGCCACCGATTCCACATTCACAGGCAACTTCAGCGCCACAGCCGTTTTCAGATAGCCCTCAATGCAAAGGCTCTAGACGCAAATATTGGTGTGAGAGCTAATTCAATCAAGGAAACACTGCATGTTGGTGAAGGGCATATTGAAGAAGGATCAGCCGAGTGGTTCTTGTGGGAGAACAACTCCATTTGGCTCACTAACTTCACACACCATCAGGCTTCCAAGCAGCTCTCAAGGAAACTCAGTTTTCACACTCTATGCTTAGTGCCTTTGATTGCATTATCTAGGAATGAACCTGGTAGAACATCCCACACAAACGAATGCTCCACATGCGGGTTTCACATGCCACCAACTCCACATTCACAGGCAACTTCAGCGCCACAGCCGTTTTCAGATAGCCCTCAATGCAAAGGCTCGAGACGCAAATATTGGTGTGAGAGCTAATTCAATCAAGGAAACACTGCATGTTGGTGAAGGGCATATTGAAGAAGGATCAGCCGAGTGGTTCTTGTGGGAGAACAACTCCATTTGGCTCACTAACTTCACACACCATCAGGCTTCCTAGCAGCTCTCAAGGAAACTCAGTTTTCACACTCTATGCTTAGTGCCCTTTGAGTGCATTATCTAGGAATGAACCTGGTAGAGCATCCCACACAAACGAATGCTCCACATGCGGGTTTCACATGCCACCAACTTCACATTCACAGGCAACTTCAGCGCCACAGCCGTTTTCAGATAGCCCTCAATGCAAAGGCTCGAGACGCAAATATTGGTGTGAGAGCTAATTCAATCAAGGAAACACTGCATGTTGGTGAAGGGCATATTGAAGAAGGATCAGCCGAGTGGTTCTTGTGGGAGAACAACTCCATTTGGCTCACTAACTTCACACACCATCAGGCTTCCAAGCAGCTCTCAAGGAAACTCAGTTTCCACACTCTATGCTTAGTGCCCTTTGAGTGCATTTTCTAGGAATGAACCTGGTAGAGCATCCCACACAAACGAATGCTCCACATGCGGGTTTCACATGCCACCAACTCCACATTCACAGGCAACTTCAGTGCCACAGACCTTTTCAGATAGCCCTCAATGCAAAGGCTCTAGACGCAAATATTGGTGTGAGAGCTAATTCAATCAAGGAAACACTGCATGTTGGTGAAGGGCATATTGAAGAAGGATCAGCCGAGTGGTTCTTGTGGGAGAACAACTCCATTTGGCTCACTAACTTCACACACCATCAGGCTTCCAAGCAGCTCTCAAGGAAACTCAGTTTTCACACTCTATGCTTAGTGCCCTTTCAGTGCATTATCTAGGAATGAACCTGGTAGAGCATCCCACACAAACGAATGCTCCACATGCGGGTTTCACATGCCACCAACTTCACATTCACAGGCAACTTCAGCGCCACAGCCGTTTTCTGATAGCCCTCAATGCAAAGGCTCGAGACGCAAATATTGGTGTGAGAGCTAATTCAATCAAGGAAACACTGCATGTTGGTGAAGGGCATATTGAAGAAGGATCAGCCGAGTGGTTCTTGTGGGAGAACAACTCCATTTGGCTCACTAACTTCACACACCATCAGGCTTCCAAGCAGCTCTCAAGGAAACTCAGTTTCCACACTCTATGCTTAGTGCCCTTTGAGTGCCTAGGACTGAAATGAAGCTTGGTGAGCATCCCACACAAACGAATGCTCCACATGCGGGTTTCACATGCCACCAACTCCACATTCACAGGCAACTTCAGCGCCACAGCCATTTTCAGATAGCCCTCAATGCAAAGGCTCTAGACGCAAATATTGGTGTGAGAGCTAATTCAATCAAGGAAACACTGCATGTTGGTGAAGGGCATATTGAAGAAGGATCAGCCGAGTGGTTCTTGTGGGAGAACAACTCCATTTGGCTCACTAACTTCACACACCATCAGGCTTCCAAGCAGCTCTCAATGAAACTCAGTTTTCACACTCTATGCTTAATGCCCTTTGAGTGCACAATCTAGAAATGAACCTGGTAGAGCATCCCACACAAACGAATGCTCCACATGCGGGTTTCACATGCCACCGATTCCACATTCACAGGCAACTTCAGCGCCACAGCCGTTTTCAGATAGCCCTCAATGCAAAGGCTCTAGACGCAAATATTGGTGTGAGAGCTAATTCAATCAAGGAAACACTGCATGTTGGTGAAGGGCATATTGAAGAAGGATCAGCCGAGTGGTTCTTGTGGGAGAACAACTCCATTTGGCTCACTAACTTCACACACCATCAGGCTTCCAAGCAGCTCTCAAGGAAACTCAGTTTTCACACTCTATGCTTAGTGCCCTTTCAGTGCATTATCTAGGAATGAACCTGGTAGAGCATCCCACACAAACGAATGCTCCACATGCGGGTTTCACATGCCACCAACTTCACATTCACAGGCAACTTCAGCGCCACAGCCGTTTTCTGATAGCCCTCAATGCAAAGGCTCGAGACGCAAATATTGGTGTGAGAGCTAATTCAATCAAGGAAACACTGCATGTTGGTGAAGGGCATATTGAAGAAGGATCAGCCGAGTGGTTCTTGTGGGAGAACAACTCCATTTGGCTCACTAACTTCACACACCATCAGGCTTCCAAGCAGCTCTCAAGGAAACTCAGTTTCCACACTCTATGCTTAGTGCCCTTTGAGTGCCTAGGACTGAAATGAAGCTTGGTGAGCATCCCACACAAACGAATGCTCCACATGCGGGTTTCACATGCCACCAACTCCACATTCACAGGCAACTTCAGCGCCACAGCCATTTTCAGATAGCCCTCAATGCAAAGGCTCTAGACGCAAATATTGGTGTGAGAGCTAATTCAATCAAGGAAACACTGCATGTTGGTGAAGGGCATATTGAAGAAGGATCAGCCGAGTGGTTCTTGTGGGAGAACAACTCCATTTGGCTCACTAACTTCACACACCATCAGGCTTCCAAGCAGCTCTCAATGAAACTCAGTTTTCACACTCTATGCTTAATGCCCTTTGAGTGCACAATCTAGAAATGAACCTGGTAGAGCATCCCACACAAACGAATGCTCCACATGCGGGTTTCACATGCCACCGATTCCACATTCACAGGCAACTTCAGCGCCACAGCCGTTTTCAGATAGCCCTCAATGCAAAGGCTCTAGACGCAAATATTGGTGTGAGAGCTAATTCAATCAAGGAAACACTGCATGTTGGTGAAGGGCATATTGAAGAAGGATCAGCCGAGTGGTTCTTGTGGGAGAACAACTTCATTTGGCTCACTAACTTCACACACCATCAGGCTTCCAAGCAGCTCTCAAGGAAACTCAGTTTTCACACTCTATGCTTAGTGCCTTTGATTGCATTATCTAGGAATGAACCTGGTAGAGCATCCCACACAAACGAATGCTCCACATGCGGGTTTCACATGCCACCAACTCCACATTCACAGGCAACTTCAGCGCCACAGCCATTTTCAGATAGCCCTCAATGCAAAGGCTCTAGACGCAAATATTGGTGTGAGAGCTAATTCAATCAAGGAAACACTGCATGTTGGTGAAGGGCATATTGAAGAAGGATCAGCCGAGTGGTTCTTGTGGGAGAACAACTCCATTTGGCTCACTAACTTCACACACCATCAGGCTTCCAAGCAGCTCTCAAGGAAACTCAGTTTCCACACTCTATGCTTAGTGCCCTTTGATTACATTATCTAGGAATGAACCTGGTAGAGCATCCCACACAAACGAATGCTCCACATGCGGGTTTCACATGCCACCAACTCCACATTCACAGGCAACTTCAGCGCCAAAGCCGTTTTCAGATAGCCCTCAATGCAAAGGCTCTAGACGCAAATATTGGTGTGAGAGCTAATTCAATCAAGGAAACACTGCATGTTGGTGAAGGGCATATTGAAGAAGGATCAGCCGAGTGGTTCTTGTGGGAGAACAACTCCGTCTAACTCACTAACTTCACACACCATCAGGCTTCCTAGCAGCTCTCAAGGAAACTCAGTTTTCACACTCTATGCTTAGTGCCCTTTGAGTGCCTAGGACTGAAATGAAGCTTGGTGAGCATCCCACACAAACGAATGCTCCACATGCGGGTTTCACATGCCACCAACTCCACATTCACAGGCAACTTCAGCGCCACAGTCATTTTCAGATAGCCCTCAATGCAAAGGCTCTAGACCCAAATATTGGTGTGAGAGCTAATTCAATCAAGGAAACACTGCATGTTGGTGAAGGGCATATTGAAGAAGGATCAGCCGAGTGGTTCTTGTGGGAGAACAACTCCATTTGGCTCACTAACTTCACACACCATCAGGCTTCCAAGCAGCTCTCAAGGAAACTCAGTTTTCACACTCTATGCTTAATGCCCTTTGAGTGCACAATCTAGAAATGAACCTGGTAGAGCATCCCACACAAACGAATGCTCCACATGCGGGTTTCACATGCCACCGATTCCACATTCACAGGCAACTTCAGCGCCACAGCCGTTTTCAGATAGCCCTCAATGCAAAGGCTCTAGACGCAAATATTGGTGTGAGAGCTAATTCAATCAAGGAAACACTGCATGTTGGTGAAGGGCATATTGAAGAAGGATCAGCCGAGTGGTTCTTGTGGGAGAACAACTCCATTTGGCTCACTAACTTCACACACCATCAGGCTTCCAAGCAGCTCTCAAGGAAACTCAGTTTTCACACTCTATGCTTAGTGCCTTTGATTGCATTATCTAGGAATGAACCTGGTAGAGCATCCCACACAAACGAATCGCTCCACATGCGGGTTTCACATGCCACCAACTCCACATTCACAGGCAACTTCAGCGCCACAGCCATTTTCAGATAGCCCTCAATGCAAAGGCTCTAGACGCAAATATTGGTGTGAGAGCAATTCAATCAAGGAAACACTGCATGTTGGTGAAGGGCATATTGAAGAAGGATCAGCCGAGTGGTTCTTGTGGGAGAACAACTCCATTTGGCTCACTAACTTCACACACCATCAGGCTTCCAAGCAGCTCTCAAGGAAACTCAGTTTCCACACTCTATGCTTAGTGCCCTTTGATTACATTATCTAGGAATGAACCTGGTAGAGCATCCCACACAAATGAATGCTCCACATGCGGGTTTCACATGCCACCAACTCCACATTCACAGGCAACTTCAGCGCCAAAGCCGTTTTCAGATAGCCCTCAATGCAAAGGCTCTAGACGCAAATATTGGTGTGAGAGCTAATTCAATCAAGGAAACACTGCATGTTGGTGAAGGGCATATTGAAGAAGGATCAGCCGAGTGGTTCTTGTGGGAGAACAACTCCGTCTAACTCACTAACTTCACACACCATCAGGCTTCCTAGCAGCTCTCAAGGAAACTCAGTTTTCACACTCTATGCTTCGTGCCCTTTGAGTGCATTATCTAGGAATGAACCTGGTAGAGCATCCCACACAAACCAATGCTCCACATGCGGGTTTCAAATGCCACCAACTCCAAATTCACAGGCAACTTCAGCGCCACAGCCGTTTTCAGATAGCCCTCAATGCAAAGGCTCGAGACGCAAATATTGGTGTGAGAGCTAATTCAATCAAGGAAACACTGCATATTGGTGAAGGGCATATTGAAGAAGGATCAGCCGAGTGATTCTTGTGGGAGAACAACTCCATTTGGCTCACTAACTTCACATACCACAGCCTTCCATGTAGTCTCAAGGAAACTCAGTTTCCACACTCTATGCTTAGTGCCCTTTGAGTGCATCATCTAGGAATGAACCTGGTAGAAAATCCCACACAAACCAATGCTCCACATGCGGGTTTCACATGCCACCAACTCCACATTCACAGGCAACTTCAGCGCCACAGCCGTTTTCAGATAGCCCTCAATGCAAAGGCTCTAGACGCAAATATTGGTGTGAGAGCTAATTCAATCAAGGAAACACTGCATGTTGGTGAAGGGCATATTGAAGAAGGATCAGCCGAGTGGTTCTTGTGGGAGAACAACTCCATTTGGCTCACTAACTTCACACACCATCAGGCTTCCAAGCAGCTCTCAAGGAAACTCAGTTTTCACACTCTATGCTTAGTGCCCTTTGAGAGCCTAGGACTGAAATGAAGCTTGGTGAGCATCCCACACAAACGAATGCTCCACAATGCGGGTTTCACATGCCACCAACTCCACATTCACAGGCAACTTCAGCGCCACAGCCGTTTTCAGATAGCCCTCAATGCAAAGGCTCTAGACCCAAATATTGGTGTGAGAGCTAATTCAATCAAGGAAACACTGCATGTTGGTGAAGGGCATATTGAAGAAGGATCAGCCGAGTGGTTCTTGTGGGAGAACAACTCCATTTGGCTCACTAACTTCACACACCATCAGGCTTCCAAGCAGCTCTCAAGGAAACTCAGTTTTCACACTCTATGCTTAATGCCCTTTGAGTGCACAATCTAGAAATGAACCTGGTAGAGCATCCCACACAAACGAATGCTCCACATGCGGGTTTCACATGCCACCGATTCCACATTCACAGGCAACTTCAGCGCCACAGCCGTTTTCAGATAGCCCTCAATGCAAAGGCTCTAGACGCAAATATTGGTGTGAGAGCTAATTCAATCAAGGAAACACTGCATGTTGGTGAAGGGCATATTGAAGAAGGATCAGCCGAGTGGTTCTTGTGGGAGAACAACTCCATTTGGCTCACTAACTTCACACACCATCAGGCTTCCAAGCAGCTCTCAAGGAAACTCAGTTTTCACACTCTATGCTTAGTGCCTTTGATTGCATTATCTAGGAATGAACCTGGTAGAACATCCCACACAAACGAATGCTCCACATGCGGGTTTCACATGCCACCAACTCCACATTCACAGGCAACTTCAGCGCCACAGCCGTTTTCAGATAGCCCTCAATGCAAAGGCTCGAGACGCAAATATTGGTGTGAGAGCTAATTCAATCAAGGAAACACTGCATGTTGGTGAAGGGCATATTGAAGAAGGATCAGCCGAGTGGTTCTTGTGGGAGAACAACTCCATTTGGCTCACTAACTTCACACACCATCAGGCTTCCTAGCAGCTCTCAAGGAAACTCAGTTTTCACACTCTATGCTTAGTGCCCTTTGAGTGCATTATCTAGGAATGAACCTGGTAGAGCATCCCACACAAACGAATGCTCCACATGCGGGTTTCACATGCCACCAACTTCACATTCACAGGCAACTTCAGCGCCACAGCCGTTTTCAGATAGCCCTCAATGCAAAGGCTCGAGACGCAAATATTGGTGTGAGAGCTAATTCAATCAAGGAAACACTGCATGTTGGTGAAGGGCATATTGAAGAAGGATCAGCCGAGTGGTTCTTGTGGGAGAACAACTCCATTTGGCTCACTAACTTCACACACCATCAGGCTTCCAAGCAGCTCTCAAGGAAACTCAGTTTCCACACTCTATGCTTAGTGCCCTTTTGGAGTGCATTTTTTTCTAGGAATGAACCTGGTAGAGCATCCCACACAAACGAATGCTCCACATGCGGGTTTCACATGCCACCAACTCCACATTCACAGGCAACTTCAGTGCCACAGACCTTTTCAGATAGCCCTCAATGCAAAGGCTCTAGACGCAAATATTGGTGTGAGAGCTAATTCAATCAAGGAAACACTGCATGTTGGTGAAGGGCATATTGAAGAAGGATCAGCCGAGTGGTTCTTGTGGGAGAACAACTCCATTTGGCTCACTAACTTCACACACCATCAGGCTTCCAAGCAGCTCTCAAGGAAACTCAGTTTTCACACTCTATGCTTAGTGCCCTTTCAGTGCATTATCTAGGAATGAACCTGGTAGAGCATCCCACACAAACGAATGCTCCACATGCGGGTTTCACATGCCACCAACTTCACATTCACAGGCAACTTCAGCGCCACAGCCGTTTTCTGATAGCCCTCAATGCAAAGGCTCGAGACGCAAATATTGGTGTGAGAGCTAATTCAATCAAGGAAACACTGCATGTTGGTGAAGGGCATATTGAAGAAGGATCAGCCGAGTGGTTCTTGTGGGAGAACAACTCCATTTGGCTCACTAACTTCACACACCATCAGGCTTCCAAGCAGCTCTCAAGGAAACTCAGTTTCCACACTCTATGCTTAGTGCCCTTTGAGTGCCTAGGACTGAAATGAAGCTTGGTGAGCATCCCACACAAACGAATGCTCCACATGCGGGTTTCACATGCCACCAACTCCACATTCACAGGCAACTTCAGCGCCACAGCCATTTTCAGATAGCCCTCAATGCAAAGGCTCTAGACGCAAATATTGGTGTGAGAGCTAATTCAATCAAGGAAACACTGCATGTTGGTGAAGGGCATATTGAAGAAGGATCAGCCGAGTGGTTCTTGTGGGAGAACAACTCCATTTGGCTCACTAACTTCACACACCATCAGGCTTCCAAGCAGCTCTCAATGAAACTCAGTTTTCACACTCTATGCTTAATGCCCTTTGAGTGCACAATCTAGAAATGAACCTGGTAGAGCATCCCACACAAACGAATGCTCCACATGCGGGTTTCACATGCCACCGATTCCACATTCACAGGCAACTTCAGCGCCACAGCCGTTTTCAGATAGCCCTCAATGCAAAGGCTCTAGACGCAAATATTGGTGTGAGAGCTAATTCAATCAAGGAAACACTGCATGTTGGTGAAGGGCATATTGAAGAAGGATCAGCCGAGTGGTTCTTGTGGGAGAACAACTCCATTTGGCTCACTAACTTCACACACCATCAGGCTTCCAAGCAGCTCTCAAGGAAACTCAGTTTTCACACTCTATGCTTAGTGCCCTTTCAGTGCATTATCTAGGAATGAACCTGGTAGAGCATCCCACACAAACGAATGCTCCACATGCGGGTTTCACATGCCACCAACTTCACATTCACAGGCAACTTCAGCGCCACAGCCGTTTTCTGATAGCCCTCAATGCAAAGGCTCTCGACGCAAATATTGGTGTGAGAGCTAATTCAATCAAGGAAACACTGCATGTTGGTGAAGGGCATATTGAAGAAGGATCAGCCGAGTGGTTCTTGTGGAGAACAACTCCATTTGGCTCACTAACTTCACACACCATCAGGCTTCCAAGCAGCTCTCAAGGAAACTCAGTTTCCACACTCTATGCTTAGTGCCCTTTGAGTGCCTAGGACTGAAATGAAGCTTGGTGAGCATCCCACACAAACGAATGCTCCACATGCGGGTTTCACATGCCACCAACTCCACATTCACAGGCAACTTCAGCGCCACAGCCATTTTCAGATAGCCCTCAATGCAAAGGCTCTAGACGCAAATATTGGTGTGAGAGCTAATTCAATCAAGGAAACACTGCATGTTGGTGAAGGGCATATTGAAGAAGGATCAGCCGAGTGGTTCTTGTGGGAGAACAACTCCATTTGGCTCACTAACTTCACACACCATCAGG